>NW_026067969.1:2469533-2559859 GCF_014885135.2 Alexandromys fortis | reverse complement strand
GGAGGGGGTCCTCCAATTCATCTGTAGCAAAGGGACAACCGGTAAAAACAGGCAGGAAGCTTCCAAGCCGTCTCCTACTCATGTAGGCCCTGAAGAACCCAGTTTTATTCTGCTTTTTGGTTAAGGGTGAAGCTAAGGTACACAGAGTTCAGCAGACAAACCTGCTGCCCCAGTGAGCAGTGGCTGCTGGACTTAGCCTTTAGGGGAGCAATAAAGAGCTTCTGCCTCGCTCTAATTGGGGAGAAGCTGGCCCTGGCTGACCCTGGGCCTCCTGTGGCAAAGGTGCTGGGGTTCTGCACAGTTAGTTAACAAGCTGGAATGCATAGGCATGAAGGCTCCCTCTGATGTTGCTTCCTTGCCCCGCCCATCATGGCTCCTTTGCTACCCTTGGCTGGGTCTGGATCTGACCAGATCTTTTTAAGATAGGGCTCACTTTCTATCTCTGGCTGACCTCCAACTCACAGAGATCCGCCTTCCTCTGCCTCCTGAGTGCTGGGATTAAAGCCCAGTATGCCCATCCTGATTGAATATGTGTGTGTTAGTGTCCTCCCACTAAATGCCAGGCTTCCCAGGTCTCTGGTGAGAACTGGAGTGAGAGAGGCTGTAGCCATCCACATCTGGGGCATAAATCCCATCTCCTAGACCACTAGATATGTAGGTTTGGACTTGCTTCTTAAAAAGAGGATAGCATTCCTTCCCATGTCTCGCCCTTTGGGGGAAGAAGTATGGGAACTTCTTCTTGGAGAACAGAAGCTGAGTTAGATGAAAAACAGGTGCTCCCAGGGCAAGGAAGGCCCATGGGTGATCTTGGATATTCTTCCCCTCTCTGGGGCCCCAAGGTTACAGTTGTAAGATTGACCCAATGAAGGCTTCCCAGGCCACTACCGCCTGCACCCAGGCGAATTAGCTTTACCCACAGCACTGATGCCATTCACTGAGTCCTCAACTCCTGTTAATAATGTCAAGTTTCAGAAGACTGGAAACATCATACCACCACTCATTTGCTGGTAAAGGCAGCTCTGGCCAGCTGTTGATGGCCTTTGTGTTTCCAGTGTATTCAGTGACGGGTGCAGTCAAGGGCTGCTGTCCTGTGCCCACTGCATGCCCCGGATAGTGGTATGTATAAATGGTCCACCGTACTGAAACCTGAACCATCCTGGGTCTAAAATACCTCCGGGCCCCAGGGGTCTGCATTCCACGGAGGAACCACAGGTATTCCATCTCGTCTGTGTAATACCTCGTCTTTCCAAGCTTGAACACACAGCAGACCCTCACGTAAGGCAACGGGGCCTGAGAAATCAGGGTAAATGGAAAAGGATCACTGAGCTGGTAACGCTGATCGTATTTGTCCTTATGTCACTGAAGTCCCAGACTGCCACATAAACCACCTGGAGAGGAGTACAGGGTTCATGGGTACCAAAAAAGCTGATACCCTTTCTCTGTTAGCAGTCTCCATGGGAACGTCCTATAACTGGGAGATAGGAATGCATCAGTGGCCTTGCTCCTTCCCAAAGAGGCAACAAGGGCAGTGGGGTCCCAGGGAGAATTGGCATAGAGATTCCCAGCCCTATCTCTCAGGCAGAGATCACTCTCAGTTTTACTTCAGGGGTGGCTCAGTCCTGGCAGAACTGACATACGTGCTCAGGCATGCAGAGGAATAGGGGTGCGGCACTTCTACCTGAAGATGGTAGGGGACGGCAGTGGGATCATGCCCAGACAACTCAGGAAGGGATCCTTCCCTGTGCTGCACCCCAAAAGCCTTAATGTTCTCACCTTGCACCCACAGCTGAAGAAGATGAAGGAGAAGAAGGGTTTGTACCCGGACAAGAGCATCTACACTCAGCAGATAGGCCCTGGTCTCTGCTTTGGGGCCCTGGCCCTGATGCTTCGCTTCTTCTTTGAGGTACCAGGCCTGTGGGGAGGGGATGGAACCCTCCAAGAGCCCTCTGGAAATGTCTCAGCTTAGCAGAAGATTGGCTGGCTTTACAGGGAGGCTCCCAGTCATGCATTCTGTTGTGGTGGGAATTGAAGTTGGTACTCCCCATCTCCAGTGTGCCAGTATCATAGCCTGCGTGGACCTGAGGGTCCCAGGGAGTCAAATCAGGCCCTGACTTCAGGACGTTTACATGTCCTAGAAGATTCAACATGCATGTCCTGGAAGAGACCAGGGGCTGATGCCTGAAACCAGGGGACAGGGGACAGAGGGAGGCAGAGAACCTTTCGGCCATCTTCTCAGGGTGGGACAACTGACCCCTCGAGGCACCAGATGGCTAGCAGAGCTTAGTTGAGGGATGGGGCCAAGGCTCCAGACTGACTCGCTCTCCTCCACAGGAATGGGATTACACCTATGTCCACAGCTTCTACCACTGTGCCCTGGCCATGTCCTTCGTCCTGCTGCTGCCCAAGGTCAACAAGAAGGCTGGGAATGCGGGGGACCCCGCGAAGCTGACCTTCTCCACCCTCTGCTGCACTTGTGTCTGACCACAGCCCTGTTCTGGTCCTGACTTTCTGTCTAGCAGCCCCACCATCTCTCTCAAGATACTTCCTACTCTTTCCCATGTGGTGTGTCAATGAGAAATGGTCTCTTCTGCACCCCCAAGAGACCAACAGTCTTGCTACACTCTGCTGAACGCTGCTTAGGGACCCATGGACTCCTTGTTCACCAATTGCTTCATTCCGTTGCAGGAAAAAAAAAAGGGAATTTTCTCCTCCAAGACCTCATAAGCATAGGTACATCTGGCAGAGCTCTAGGTCAGTAGATACTGGTCACAGTCCCAGCCCAGCAGCATATACAACAGGGGTTATCTTGTCCCCAAATCCTGCCCGCCTGGATTGTCTGTTTTCTCTAGAAAACTGGTATTGCCACTTCTACCCCTTGCCCAGGTTCTGAAACCTTTCCCCACCTTTTAGGAAGCTGGAGCCAGTTAAACCAGCTTCGGCCTGGACCCAAGCTTTAGCCAGGTCTTAGATCAAGTCACTCAGAGTAAACTCCTAACGGCCTCCAAGAATATCTTACATACATCGGTTCCTAGAACGAGTCTGTACGCTAAGTGTTACAGTTCCGGTCTTGGGGTAGTGCCTGTCAGGGTCAGCAGCTGCCCTAAGGGCAGGTGCTGGTAGACACAGAGCTAAGTCTGCTGCTGGCCTGGGTACCTGGGTTGGAGGCGGGGTACACTGTTGGTGTTCAGTTTATTTTACACTGTCCTGAAGCTTACTCTGGGGCCCTGAAGGAAAGGCGGGTGCAGGCGATACCCCTGGGCCAGGACTTGCTGGAACTGTACCTTACTGTGGGCAGTCCTGTCTGTGACAGACTGGGGACCAGGGCATGGCAGGGCATGAAAGGGCATGGCAGCCACCACAACAGCTTTCAGACATCACCTCACAAGCCTGCATCTCCCCAGCACCCCCAGTCATCCCCTTTCCTGATGACCCAAGGCCCAGCAGGAAGTTACCTACACCTGTCTGGGACTTATTAATGTCTCCAGATGGTGCCACTTCAAGGGAGCAGCTACCCACATCCGGTCCCCACCCACTAGGTCCTGGCAATCTCTCCTAAGTCACCTCCTGTACCTCCTAAGGAAGCCAGCTCCACCACTTGGTTTGAATGTTCCTCTCTTCCCAGCTGACCCCTCAGCCTAGCCTTCTGAATGCCTACCTTCACGAACACCCACAACTCCATGTTTCTCTGCCATCTCTACCTGTCCCTTCCCTACCACCGTCCCCTCCAAGCCCTGGTGGTAGACAGAGGTTACCCATAGGCCTCACCTCTTCTCTGGCCCCAGAGACTTTTAATGATAGAACAGCCTATGATGCCATGAGGCACCTCAGAAAGTTCAAACCTGGCTCCTAGGGACTAGGATAGGTTTATCAGGTAAGGAAGACACGGCACATAGTCTGGGCTCTGAGGCTCCTAAGAAAAGAGTAGAGAGCTGGAGAGATGGCTCAGTGGTTAAGAGCACTTGTTGCCCTTCCAGAGGACCCAAGTTCAATTCCAAGCCCCCACTCAGCATCTCACAACTGTCTGTAAATCCAGAGCTAGAGGATATGATCACGATAAGATCCCTCTTCTGGCCTCCAAAAGACCAGGCACACATGTGGTACAAGTATTTACTTGGAAGCAAACGCCCACACACAAAAAAGCAAAAATACCTAAATATAAAAACCAAATAAAATAAAACTCAGAGGGGGTAGACCAGGAACAGAGTAGGGAGAAGGCACTGAGATATGGAGGCCTCGCTCACCTGGCTGCTAAGCCCTCATCTGGTCCCCAGTCACACACAGGCTCATACCTCACAGACAGATGTAAACACACACCTGCACGTGACATATACCTATGTACCTTAAACACGTATCACATGAGCTCACACACCAGAGACACAGGGTGTCCTAGAGCCCAGGCTTCCTTTGGGTCACCTCTTACTTCCATAGGACAAACAGCTGAGTCAGAGCTGTTCACCCCAGTGAGAGGCAGAGATGAAACAAGCCAGGTGAGGTGTCTTGGGCCCCTCCAGAAGCAGGTGCCTGCAGGGTGTACCCAGCCCATCACGTCTCTGTCTTACCCCAGCCCCAAACCAGCAACCCTGCCTCCAGCTCTGCCGCCACTCTTGGGAAGCTGGAGGCAACAAGATGTCCTTGAGCAGGGAGGGGCCACGAGTGGCCCAGCCAAAGGGCCATACTGACGGGCTCTCCCCGGTGGTGCTGCTGATTTATGAGAGCCTTCTGGGCACCTGGCCAAGGCTGTAAGTCACGGAAGATTAGGAGGCGCACTCCAGCCCTCAGCCCAGCCACTGCAGCCTGTGCCTGGCTTCTTAGGGCTCCAGAATGGACCCTTACCCTCCAAGCATCTCAGATCCCATGCCTGCTTGTGGGGGCCCTGGGCACAGTCCTAAGCCCAGTTTGCTGATGAGAATACTTAGGACCACAGATGCTAGTAACACGACAGTGGCTGCAGACCTAGCAATGGCACCCAGGGCTTTCCTTAGGCACTCCATTTGTGGCCTCTTTCAAGGTCTACATTGACATCTTTGGACGCTAATCAAGGTCAGGAGGGGAATATGGGAGGAAATAGGAGCCACTGTGCCCCCCCAATGGCTACTGGCACTTCAAAACTAGCAAGAAAGGACCAGCTCTTAGATCCCAGTGACTCTGAACCCTGCTGCTGTCCAGCCCAGTGTCTCTATCCCTGGAATTTGGGAGTTATAGCATGTGAAGCCAAAGAGGGCTCCCAAGGTTATCCAGCTACTTAGGACTCTAGACAGAACATCCTCTCCTATCTCGCGTGATGGGGAGACCCAAAAGCATGCATCCTGATATCCCTGTCTACAGAGTGCTTAGGAAAACCACTATGGGTACTCCTAGGAGTTGAAGAACCACACTGCCTGAGGAAACCTGATGCTGCATGGATATAGGGTCTCCTCGTAGGACAGCTGATCGTGCGCACAGGGGTTGTTGGTAAACTGAGTCAGAACTGCAAGTAGCAGCAGTCACTAACAGGACTGCAGAGACCAGGGGGTGCATCTGAACTCCAAGTCCGTGGTACAGAATTAGACCTCCCCTCCCCACACACAGAGAGAGGGGGAGGAGATAGTGTGTCAAGGACACGATAGAGGACCCTCTGCCTCAGTGATGGTGGAGGTGAAATGGACACAACGCACAAACTGAACGGGCCAAGTTCTAATGGGGGTGTTCAGATGGAGGAGATGGGGAGGCCGCTCTGAGAGACATCAAGCCAGCCCCTGACAAAGACAGAGCTTTTGTGTATGTGCAGGGGTGAGCTAACGTGGACAAGGGGCAGACCCTGGCGGGCTGTGAGGAAGAAACTCCAGCTCAAATGGGGAGCTGTAGTCGTGGCTGCTGAGGAAAGTGTAGCGTGGACACCCTGTGCTCTCAGTGGGTAGCCTTCCCCCCCCCCCCGCCCCGACCCGAGCTAAAGCCTTAGCCCTCCCTGCTCTCGGTTCCTGTGCATGTCCCTGTCTCCGGCACATTTGCCAAAGACATACTTCAATTCAAAATCAGACATGGTCCTTTCAAGCTCAGCTTGAACCTAGTGTCCTGTGCTGTCCCCCACCCCCACCCCCCAACACACCCACAGCCACAGCCCTGTTTCTAAGTTCCCTGGATGTTCAGATTTGAGAAATCCCAAGTTAAGACAAGGGGCAGAAACAAAGAGGCTGGGACTCCCAGATCTGGCTGGGGCTTCCCTGACAGGATATGGGTGGGAGGGTGGGGCCCTCCTCCTAGTCTGTCACATCTAAATCTGGGAAGATGAGTGGGCGCAGGCCCATCACAGTCATCCTGGGCCTGGGCATGACCACAGTCATCTCAGTGTCCAGGGCAAAGGCATCTTGGCCTTGGTCCCACAATAAGTGTGCACACATACCCTCCTGGCACACCCTGTTGGGGCCCCACTCAGGGTGAGAGTGTGCCCTACCTTGGACAGCAAGGCAAATGGAGAGGGATAGTGTAAACATTTACAGCTAGGTAGACACAACAGTCCATTGTGGCAGCAGCCTGGCTTCCCCCAGCAGGGGAGAGGCTGTTGGGGAGCAGGAGAGCGCCTGGGCAGCCGCCAGGACCTGCGCGCAGAGGTGTTTTTGTCTGAGGCCGTCTGCGCGCTGCCGCCTGCCTCTGTTGGTCTGCTACTGAAATTTCCTGTCTCTGTTATTCTCTTCTTCAGGAAGAGATCTGAAACCCAAAACTTTTATTGCTCCTTTAAAAGGGCTTTACAGCTCCCCACCCGCTTCCCAGACTTGTCCTGCTTGAAGAGCTGGGATTGTAGTTGGGGCAGCATGCTGGGCACTGGGTCTCTGTGGGCAGGCCAACCACAGGGTCTTGGCTGAGGAGGAACAGAAAGAAAGAAGGAGGGGGAGCTGGGGAGCTAGAGTGGTCCAGGACAGATGGAACGGGCTAGCTGTTCCGCGTGTCCATCCTGCTGGCTGATGAGCTGGTTAAGCAGAAGCATGGGGACCCAGGACCATGGACCCTAACACTTTAGCTGACCTCCGCCCCCTTTTGTACGTCTGCAAACTGTTTGTTTACCTTTAAAAACAGGATCAGCAGCCTCAGCCTGCCGTCCCTTGGAGAGAGTTAAGTCAGAACCAAGCCGATTTGGAAAAGGGTTAGGAAATTAAAATCAGAAAGAAGAGAGCTGGGCGGGTGGACGTAGGATGTAGACCGATCCAGGCAGGTCAGGTTCCAGCCTTCTCGCTACCACCTCAGGCAGATGTCATGGGTCCTCTTAGCCTCGGTTTGCCCCTTTAAACAGAATCTGACATTTAAATCTTCTCAAGATTAGATGAAGCAGATAGGGGCTGGGAAAGAGTTTAGTGGGCTCAGGTGTGGTAGCTTTGCATTTTTAGATATTTTTATTTAGTGTGTGTGTGTGTGTGTGTGAGAGAGAGAGAGAGAGAGAGAGAGAGAGAGAGAGAGAGAGAGAGAGAGGAGTTTGATAGGCCAGCATGTAGGTGCACACACGCCAGAGCACATGCATAAAGGCCAGAGGACAGCTGTTGGGGTGGGGTCCAGGGATTTCACGGATTGAATTTAGGTCATCAGGGCCGGCAGAGCAAGCACTTTTGCCCTCTGATTCTCTTTGCCATCCCAGGACAATATTTTTAATAACACTTTACATGTTTTTAAATCTCTCTCCCTCCCTCCCCATCCCCCCTCCCCGTGTGTGTGTGTGTGTGTGTGTGTGTGTGTGTGTGTGTGTGTGTCCTTGCTTAAGGACGTACATCACTGCAGGCCATTTGGAAGTCAGAGGACAATTTCAGGTGTCCATCCTCAACTTCCACCTTGCTTGCAACCGGGCCTCTGTTGTTTGCTCCACACGTCAGGCTCTCTGGCCAGTGAACGTCCAGGCTTTTTCTAATCTCCACTTCCATGCCCTGCTTTGCAGTAAATTCTGGGGATCTGAATTCAGGAGCAGCAAGCGCTCCGCCAACTGAGCCACCTCCATGTCCCTTTGATGAAACTTTTCAATGGTGATATCACCGTCTTTCGTGATCTTTGTTGTGATGGTTTGAATTGAGAAATGCCCCCCTCCCCCCCCATAGGCTCAGGGATTTGAATACTTGGTCTCCAGCCAGTGGCACAGTTTGGGAAGGTTTAGGAGGTGTGGCCTTGCTGGAGAATGTCCATCCCTGGAGGCAGGATTTGAGAGCATTTAGTGCCGCCCTGTCTTCTGTTCGCTCCCTCTGCTTTGTGTTTGTTGATAAGGACATGACCTCTCAGCTCCCTGCTCCTGCCACCAGGCCTGCCATGTGCTGCCATGCCTCCTCCTCACCGTGATGGACCCTCATCCCTCTGGAACCGTAAGCCAAAAGAAACTCTCAATTCCTTCGGTTGCCTTTGGTCATGACCTGTTATTACAGTGACAGAAAAATGACTGGCAAAATTGGCAAAGGCAAAAGGGAGACACCAGCCCCAGCGGAGGTACCAAATGCCCCATTTCCACGAAATCAACATGCTCTAAATTAAGAATTATAGATTGAATAACTCAGGAATGCTTCTGGGAAAGGTCATATTTGAGACTAACGGTGGAAAAGCAAAATGGCTGGGGGTGGTGAGCTTTGCATGTGGGCTGTGCTGGGCATCTTAAATGGACTTGGTCCCAAGGTCTTAAACTTCAGGGTGACTCTGGCCTGAGTGGAGATATGGCCAGAAAGAGGTATGTTCCGATACCACCAGGCAAGAGAAGGCCAGTTAGAGCAGAGAGGAGGAGAGAGTGAGAAGGGCTTCCTGGCTGTCCTCTGAACTGTGTGTGCCATGCAGCCCAGCAGGTCCTTTGTTGCTGGTGACCCATTAAAGAGATGTGTCCACACAGTGTCTCCCGGCCTTGTCCCCAGCCTTCCAGGGCTGTTCTCTCCTGGGAGTACTGGTGAAGCCAGCTGTGCCTGAAGCTTTTGGGGCCAACTTGTTTTACAAAGCACCATGGCCACTCTGTCTCTGTAGTGTCTTGCTTCTCCACACCTTAATGGGTCAAAAGGGAGAGGGAAGGGATACTTCAACACAGAACACGAATTACACACGCAGCTGACCACCAGGCCAGGGGACGTTTGAGACCTGGGGATGTCTGGAAGCTTGGTTGCCGTGAGGCCGTCACCTCTTGCAGTGTGGGTCCCGTGCTCTGCAGCGACATTGTCAGGCATAGATGACCAGGAGATAGAAAGGCAAATTCTCACTTCTGCCTTGCTGAGGGTGGGCTTCTGCCTTGGTGATGAGTCCACTCTCAGCAAATGAGCCCCTGACCACAGAGGCCTTGCCTTTGGTCCATCTTGACCGGTGTGTTCCCTGGCAGTTCTGAAGTCCCCACCCCATGGCCCCCAGCACCCCCAGCAACAGCACCTGCTGCTTCTTCCGGAGCCACTCAAGTCAGACACCTGCCGCCCCCAGTACATCCAGAGAATTCATCCCAACTCTGGGCCACGTACACATGGAACATCATCTTGTTGGCACCAAATTGTCCAGCTGTGTTTTATGCAAACTCCACCTCCCCATCCAGCATGCATTGTGGCCATAGAAAGGATGGGGACTCTGGTCTGTACACAAGATAACCCCTTTGGTCGGAGTTGCTGGAAGATAGCTGAGCACCCCACATTCAGAGTCAAGTAGGCAGCCTGGCAAAAGCAGGAAGTCACGAGGATGAGAAAGGAGTGTGGCACTGGGGCTGACCTGGTTGGTCCTCCCTTTCCTTTCCCTTCACTTCATTTTGCTTCCTTCCCTTCGAGAAGCTGAGTCTCCCTCACCTTCACCGGGTTTTGTTTTCCTAACAGCTTGGCCAACTGGAGCCTGATGACCCCAGGCCACAGCTGGAGCCAGGCTATCGGGTGGCTGTAGCTACATCTGGAAGTTGTTCCAGCACACACACACACACACACACACACACGCATGCACACACACACACACACGCATGCACACACACCGCCAGCAGCAGCAGCAGTCAGCCACAGAATAGCAGCCGATGAGCGCTGCCCCAGTTCCAGACTCCTGGGAAGCAGTGGCCGCAGACCAAGCTGCTGGAGCCATTGAGTGGGAAAGAAGAAGGGAGCAGGCTATGGAGCCTCACCCTGTCTCCAATTAGCCAACTGACTCTAAAAATCACAGGACAGAAGACCCACACAGGGTAACTCAGAGACCCTGGAGGTCTGGCTCATCACTCCTAGACACCGGCTCTGCTATATTGGGCCCCCAGGAACCACATCCTGCCCATCCTCATGGTCACTCCACAGTGAACCACATCCCTAAGGTTCCTCACATTTGCAACCTCATTGAGCATCTCAGCCATCTTGACTGTGGACCACATCCCTGAGGTTCCTCATATTTGCAACCTCATTGGGCATCTCGGCCATCTTGACTGTGGACCACATCCCTGAGGTTCCTCACATTTGCAACCTCATTGGGCATCTCGGCCATCTTGACTGTCCCATTTGGTGTACCTGAGACCATAACCTGACAGAGCTACAACTGGCCCTAGTTGGAGGGCATTTCTAGTCCTGGTGCTGACCCCTGCCCCTGGCGCCCTGTTCTGGTAAAAAAATGGAAGACGTTGCTGTGACCATCTAAGTGGCTGTGCATTGCTTACTGGATGGTGAGCGCTGGGAGAAGTTGGCTGTCAAGTCTATGCCGCCATCTGGGAAGTAGCTTCTCCTCACTGGACAGGAACTGCAGTGGCCCCCTGCCCTCTGACCTGCTGCATGTCAGCCAGTGACCTGCAAAACCCCAGTGCACAAACCGGAAGTGAGCAACAAAGCAGAAGCGACCACAGGCACATTCCGCTAGAGGCAGCATGGGCTCTCACCAGGCCTGTGAGCTGTGTGAATGGTGCCTCGCATGCCACCCAGATCTCTGTGAGTTTGAGGTCAACCTGAGGCCAACCTGGTTTCTACAGAGAGTTTTAGGACAGCTAGACATACTGAGACCCTGTCACAAAAAATAATAATAATAAAATAAAATCAAAGGATGCCAAAACCAGTGAGTGTCCTTTTGCAAAAAGAAGGGAAAGTCCGTAAACACAGCACTTGGAAATCAGAGTCAAGAAGATCTCAGTGAGTTTGAGGTCATGCTGGCCTAAAGAGTGAGTGCCAAGACAGCCAGAGCTATACAGCGAAACCCTGTCTCCAAAAATGAAGGAACAAAAAAGAAGGAGAGATCTGAGAGGTGTCTCAGAGGATAAAGGCACTTCCTGTGCAAGCCTGGCCCAGAAACCACTGTAGGAGGAAGAGAAAGAACTGATTCCACAAAGCTGTCTTTTGACCTCCATGCGTGCACTGTGGTGGGGGCTCTACTCATACATGTGCACATGTGCACACACACACACACTCCAAGAATAAAGTGGAGAGTCATGGAACACTGACCTCCACACGCTCCCACATGCATGTATCTGTGCACACCCTCACACAATATATATATATATATGCACATACACTAAAAAACATTTTAAAGAAACAAAGAATCCTCACCTTTTACTTCTCACCAAACTCTAAAATTAACTTGAAAAACTAGAAACTTCTACATAAAAACATAGAGAAGAGCTTTGTGGCCTTTGATTAAGCAAAGAGTCCTAGGTAGGATGCCAAGTGTGAGCCAGGAAAAAAAAAGTTAAACTGGAGTATCGTGATTTAAAATGTTTGCCCTTTAAAATACATTGTGACAAGTTTTTTTTTTTAGAAAAAAAAACCTTTTAAACATTTTAAAAATTCACTTTGTATGTATAGGTACTGTATGTGTCTTAGTTAGAGGTCCTGTGCTGTGACAAACACCATAGCCACAAGCAACTTGAAAAGAAAAGGGTTTATTTCAGCTTAGAACACATAGTCCATCATGAAGGGAAGCCAGGGCGGGAACTCAAGGCAGGAACCTGGAGACAGGGACTCTAGCAAAAGCCGTGGAGGAATGCTGTTAACTAGCTTGCTCCTGGTGACTTGCTTAGCCTGCTTTCTTACTCACCCTAGGACTTCCTGCCCAGGGGTAGCACCATCTACAGTGGGCAGAGCCCTCCACAGCAGTCATCAACCAAGAAAGTGCCCCACAGGCCACTCTAATGAGAGCATCTTCTCAGCTGAGGTTCTCTCTTTCCAAATGGTCCAGCTTGTGTCAAGTTCACAATAATCTAGCCAGTAGAGAGCGGGTGGATGGGGGTACGCACAGGAAACAGGAGGTATGTGGAGGTCGGAGGACAACCTTCATGGGTCGGTGCTCTCCTTCCACCATGGAAGTCCGAGGAACTGAATCTCAGCCAACAGGATTGACAGTAGATGCTTACTGTCCTTTACTTAAGTTCTGTGGGGGTTTTTTTTTGTTTGTTTGTTTGTTTTTTGTTTTGAGATACGCACCAGAGAAAAACAATATTTGACAAAAAAAAGTTCTATACAGAACACATGAGCAAATTCCCAAAATCAATCACAAAAGATACAAAATCCAATTTTAAAATGGGCAAAAGGTTTGAATAGACATTTTGCCAAAGGCTAACAAACAGCCCGATGTGTATTGACATGGTGGAGAGCTTTTATTTTGTTCTTATGGCTCTGGGATAGAACCCACAGCCTCGCACGTACTGGGCCAGCTCTCTGTTCCTGAGCTACATCACAGCCTCGCACATATGGGGCCAGCCCTCCATCCCTGAGCTACATCTTGGCTCCAGCTCTCTTCGTCAGGGAGGAAAGCACTGAGATGCAGCTTCACACCCAGCAGACCTAACATCAGAAAGACCATTCTCTCTTGAAAGGAGAACTCCCAAGACCAAAGCAGAGTGCTGGGTGTCAGGGCTGCACACGAATACGAGAGGACGACTCCTGGAGGTGAGTGACCGAAGCGTCTGAAAACTGGATTGCCCCCAGTGTCATAAAAACATAGAGACCTGCCGGCTGTGGTGGTGCACGCCTTTAATCCCAGCACTCAGGTGGCAGAGGCAAACAGATTTCTGAGTTCAGGGCCACCTGGTCTACAAAGAGTTCCAGAACAGCCAGGGCTATACAAGCAAGCCCTCTCTCGAAGAAAACCAAAAGCAAAAAAAAAAAAAAAAAGCCAAACAAATAAACAAAACATACAAATCCTAAAGCAGTGAGTTTGTAATGTGTATTTTTATAAACCTGACTTGTAAATGACTCTCTTATTCTCACAAAAATAATTTAGAATCTCTTGTATTTTGATAATCTAAAAATTACTACATTTATGGTGCTGTAGATATGGCTCAGATGTTAAGAGCACTAGCTGTTCTTCCAGAGGTCCTGAGTTCAATTCCCAGCAAACACATGGTGGCTCACAACCACCCATAATGAGACCTGGTACCCTCTTCTGGCCTACAGGCATACCTGCGGACAGAAGACTGCATACATAATAAATAAATAAATCTTTTTTTAAAATGCTACATTTATTTGTATGTGTGTGTATGTGTGTATACACATGCATGTCATAGCACACATGTGAAGGCCAGAGGGCAACCAGCAGGAATCAGTTGTGTCCGTCTATGTGAATCCAGGGAATTAAACTCTGGTTGTCAGACAAGTGCCTTACCTCACTAAACCATCTCATCGGCTCAAATTTTGTTTTCCACGTTTTGAGGGTTTATTCTTGAGCACACTCAAGGCAAAAAGCTATATCTTCCCAACAGATCACACTATTTTAAGTATATGACTGTGGTGTGTGTGTGTGTGTGTGTGTGTGTGTGTGTGTGTGTGTGTGTGTATACAAGTGCCCAATGAGGCCATTGCCCAGAGCTGGAGTTACAGGTGGTTATGAGCTGCCCACAATGGCAGCTAGGAAGTGAATCAGGTCCCCTGCAAGAGCAGCATGTGTTCTGAAGCTTGGCGGCATATCTCCAGCTTTTCCTCTACCTCGTATCTTTTTCTTCTTTCTTTTTCTTTCCTACTCAGTAGCTGATTCTTCTCTCTCCCGTGTTACCTTAGTAGGTGTGCACTGTCTCCATCTTCACAACTACTGCTCACCAGAGTCTACAGTAGAGCAGGTGAGAGATGGCTCAACGGGTAAAGGTGCTTGATGCCCACCTGAAGACCTGGGTTCAAACCTCAGGACCACATGATGGAATGCAGTAACCGCTTCCCACAAGTTGTCTCCTGACCGCCACATGTGTTTTAGGGTATGTGTGTGCACAATCCATCAATTAATCAATCAATCAATCAAGAATGGCTGAAGAGTTGGCTCAACAGTTAAGAGCACTTGTTGCTATCTCAGAGGACCTGGGTCAGTTCCCAGCACCCCCATGGTGTCTCACCACCATCCATAACTCCAGATCCAGGGGATCTGATGACCTCTGCCAACCTCCAAAGGCACCAAGCATAGGGTGCATATACAAATACATAACACAAACAACACATACACAAACCATACACACACACACACACACACACCACCCATAATTCCTCCCAGATCCACACTTGCCTCCCTACCCACTCCATTTTGAATTTCCTTCTTCTATAAACCCATTGCATAAACACAAATGCAACTTGTTTTCTCCAACTTCTCTCAGGACTGGGGGGTTTTCTCAGTTTATAGATGAGGAAACAGAGGCACGGGACATTGCCTAATTCACTAAAAGCCAACAAATGGTCAGCTCAGACTTCAGAAGCCAGTCAGCCTGACGCGGGTCTTTAGTATCACTGCCATTGTCAAATGAACAACTATTGAGCCAATCCTTCAGTCATTCTTCCCAGCCAGCCTTGCTCCTAGTCCTGGGGGTACACCGGGTGTGGCAGCAACATTCCTCTCTGTGCTTCCACGACTGTGGAAGTAGACATAGGGTTGAAAGGAAGGCCCACTGGGGACGAAGCTACTGTTGGAATACATAGCAGTGTTCAGAGGGGCCCACTAGCTACCCAGCCTCAGTCTCAACGGAGTTTCCCTCTGCTAAGTCCCCAGAGACAGAGCCCAGATTCCCGGGAAACAACCACATGGAAACCCAAAGCCCAGAGGTGGCTTGCTTGTGGGGGTCCACAGAACAGTCGAAGACTTTCCCTCTTGCCTTCGAATATGGATGCTGCAAACAAGACTCGGGGGGAAAGCTCTGGTCAGAAGACTCCTCTCTGCTTGCAGATGGAGGTCATAGTGTCTTTTCTCTGCTGTAACCTTACAGGGTGGAGACATGAGTGTCAGACCTTTAACTGACTTTGTAAGCCTGAGAGAAGGGTACCATCCCACAGAGCTGTGGACACAACCCCTGCCATTCCCCCAAACTCTGCAAGCCAACTCTGTCCTATTATTCAGAGGTCATGGGTCCCTTAAAAGGCCCAGCACCTGTGATGGGGGACCCTTTGGTCAGCAGAGCTGCTGAGGAAGACACAGACATCTCCCACTGTCATTCAGAGAACAGCTGGGCACAGCTGCATCCAAGAACACTGCTCCAGCCCTGCCTGGAACACAGGGTCAGACACCATTCCCTTCGTGGGCCTCTCTCCAGCAAGCCAGGCCAAGGGACGGCGTGTCCTCAGGCTTGCCTGGCCCTATCCCAGCTTGACAAAGCAGTCCCCCAGCCTGTGGTGGGAGGACAGTTCTATCCCAACCAGAGGAACGTGCATGCTTTTCTCTGAGGCCTTCCCGAACTGGGGCTGACTGTGAGGCAGGGTCAGGGTGCTGGCATCCTCCCAGAGTGGCTGGGGGATAGCTAGGGAGAGCTTGGAAGTAGTTAGAAGTCTCACTGTGGGAATTGCAGAAGTGTCCAAGCTGTCCCCAAATCCTGTTTTACATGTTCCACAATACCCAGCCTTCTTCTGTTTATGAGCCCAGGGCTCCCACCCATGCTACATGTCACCCCCAAACACCCATCTACTCTCCACTCCTGATCCCTGCTCGGAAACTTCCCTGCAGCTCTCTGCTGGCCCACTCAAGTCTGGATGCCTCCTAGAAACAGAACCCTTATTGGTTCCTTTTGCTCTATCAAATACTATGACCAAAAGCAGAAAGGGGTTTATTTGGCTCACAGGTTATAGTCCATCATCAAAGGAAGCCAAGGCCTGAACCTGGAGGTAGGAACTGAAGCAGAGACCACAGAATACTTGCTCCCCATGGCTCACTCGGCAACCTTTCTTATACAGCCCAGGCACACTGGCCCACACTGGGCTGGGCCCTCCTGCTTCTATTAGAAATCAAGAAAACACCCCCACAGACATGCCCACGGGCCAATCTGACGGAGGCAATTCTTCAGTTGAGCTTCCTTCTTCCCAGGTATGTCTAGGTTTGTTTCAAGTTCACAAGAAGCAGGCAGCATCACCTGCTTGTTATTAAGGTCTCGGGGTCTATTCCCTTTCAACTCACAAGCAATACAGTCGGTGATGACTCGGGGAGCTCAGAAACTTGCTCAGTTGCCCATGTGTGGCAGACAACCGCAAGCACACTGATAAACAAAAGTCCACCACAGCAGCCTGCTGACCCTGGGGTCTGTCTCTTTGGTCCCTGCGGCTCCCAATCCATTGCAGGAAAGGACCCATCTAATTTCTGAGATGGCCCATCCTGGTGCGTCGAATTGCCACCCTGATTCCACAGCTGACGCTTTGAAAAGGCAGGGAAGATGGGTGTTGTGCCCCAGGTCAATGGCAAGCGTGACCCTAGCCCTGACTGCCTAATGTCCTTTGTTCTGACCACCACAGGCTTCCCAGCACACACCAGTGTCCTGTTCCAGCAGGGTCCCTAAAATACCCTGTGTCCCTGCAGTGTGATCTATGAGTGCTGGCTTCCCATCTGCCCCTCCCGGACCACCTGGTCAGCCAGAGCAAGATGGGCAGACAGGAGTCCCCAGGAGGGCGCCCGTCTTGCAGGGATGCATGCCCTTAACTGTGGCCAGCCAGCCGCCACCGCACCCCAGGCATCCTTTCCAGAGGCCTGACCACTGCTGGCCAGCGACTGGAGGAGTCAAGGGTTTCAGCTCCCGCTGGGGGGAAGGCCAAGTCAGCTGCAGCTGGGCTTCCCAGAGGCCAGGAGCTGGTTCCAGGTCATCAAGTCTGCACCAGGCCAGCCAGCTTTGGGGATGGGATGGGGGAGGGAGAGCTTCTGTGGATGCCAGTCCTGAGCAGCCCTGTGAGCAAACAGAAGCACAGAGCACTTCATCCAGATGAGATGGAGAATGGGGTCTTGGAGCTGGGGGCCCGAGAAATCCAAGAGAGGGCCTCCTGAGTTTCTAAAAGGTGACTTGGTATGGGGCTAGCCTTCATCCTAGAGCCCACCAGTTCTGGAGAATCAGTTACTCAGACAAGTGTGTGAGGCTGTCTATCTGGGAGAGAAGGTGTCCTTTACAAAAGTCCCACATTCCAGGTATAGCCGGGATGGATTTTCAAGCCAGAGTACCGCTGAGCTGCAGGCCATTCCATTCAGCCATTCTGTGACCCAGCCCCTAAGGCCTGGAGGGTTTAATGTAGATATGTCGTCTAGACTTCTAAAGATACCAGGCTGGAAGTATGGAGACGGACCCACAGTGCTACCTATAAGAGAAGAGAGAAGCAAGAGAGAGAAGAGACTGGCCTCTCCCGCCTGGGTGCTCAGCAATGCTGCTCAACCTAGGAGCACCGCATCTCAGTGGGCCCTGTGATCTGCCAGCGGTAGCACTCCAGGCCCAACACAGAGGTGCCCCCTGCTGGCCACAGCTCCTTCTATAGGGCCCTGTGTTACACATGATCATAGGGGTACAGGCCCCAACCCTGCACACCCATATGTACAACTCACCAACCCCTGCACACTAGGACCTCCTTGATAGGCAAGGCTCTCCCTTTCAGTAGGAGGAGCCTATGATTTTTGTCTCACTTATATCTAGATGAAGGGGGTCTCAAGAAAACAGAGAAAGCCAAGGCAGCTTCTCCATGGGGGAGCTCCATGACATGCCGCATTAGTGTGGCCAGCCCACCTTTGATACTGGGATAGTATGTTCCCATGGGTGCCACCCACACAGCTCTCTGGAAGACTGTGGCTGAAGGGAGAAGGCCAGGCAGCTGCGTATGCAGACGGCTGGCCTGGTGAACGCAAGGCTGGGCTGGGCTTCACTGTGGAGGCAGGAGTCCCAGCGTTCTAGTCCCCTGACACTGCTCACTGTGAGGTCTGCAACTGGACAGAGGGGACAGAAAGAGGCAGGGAGATCAGGTGGGAAGGGTCCAGCGTGGAGTGCACCCACGAGGCCAATGCAACGAATGCTCACAGTGTGTGTACTGCAACCTAGGCTTTCCAGGATCTGGACCAGCCTGCTGGAGCCAGCTAGTAATGCTATGTCCCAATGTCAACTTCAGGGCTACCACTACCCAGTGTGTCAGGTCACAGACCAATTCCCAGCCTTCCAGAGCCTGACTTCCAGGGGTTAAGGACTTTGTAGAATAATACGAGCCCCTAGGGCAGCCCCCCCTCCTACGGCTAGCCAGCTAGGACGTGCTGTCCTTTTAGACCGGGACATTCACCCCCACCTCTACCCCGAGTAGTGTAGGTAGACAGTGGAATCCAGCAGTGTAGACACTTAGAAAGATATGTCTGTCTGTCTGTCTGTCTGTCTTTCAGCTTGCTGATAAGGGGGAAGCTGTGGGGACAGAAGAAGGTCTAGGGCCCATTCTATCTGGGTTCTGGAGTTTTCCAGCCCCCACCTAGTTTACCCTCGGTAGGCTCAGTCCTACCCATGGCTCCTAGAGCAGAGCCTGGCCTCCCTGCTAAAAGGCTTTCGTGAGTGTGGTTAAACCCAGGGCACCCCAGGTCCCTCTGTGTAGGTGGGAGGCAACGCCCCCTGCTGGCACAGGACAGAGAAGAGGAAAAGTATGGGGCAGATTAGGCAGACAGGTCACATCACAGTTATAAATAAACAGACCTCACTTGCCCTGACCATCTCCGTCTCATTAGCCATACAAGGTCCCTTCCGGGGGAGCTAGCGCGCCCACCTCTGCTCCCCTGAAGTGCCCTCGGGCCTCCCGGCAGAACATTTTTTGGCATAATCTAAACTGTCGGCAAAACAAGATGAAAATTTAGTAATTGCTTTTGGCTAGGAGTCCACAGGCCAGCTCCAGCCAAAAATAACTCAAAGGAAATATCTCAGGCCACCTGTGGCCCCGAGCCTCCATCTGGCCCCAGTCTGAACAAGGAACCAGAGGGGTCTTGGCCTGACCCTGACATTGGCTGGTCAGGACAACAGGAGACAGGTTGAATACTCAGGGAAGAAAGAGGAGCAGGGCTGTGGGGCTGTCGCTCAGCCCACTTCCTGCCAGGAAGTATCCAGCCATCCAAAAAATGTAATGTCATTCTTGAGCAAGGAAAACAGCTGCAGCTGGGTGGTGGTGGCGCACGCCTTTAATCCCAGCACTCGGGAGGCAGAGGCAGGTGGCTCTTGAGTTCAAGACCAGCCTGGTTTATAGAATGAGTTCCAGGACAGACAGGGCTACACAGAGAAACCCTGTCTCAAAACAAAAGAAAGAAAGAAAGAAAGAAAGAAAGAAAGAAAGAAAGAAAGAAAGAAAGAAAGAAAGAAAGAGAGAGAGAAAGAGAGAGAGAAAGAAAGAAAGAAAAAAGAGGGAGATAGGGAGGGAGAGAGAGAGGGAGGGAGGAGGGGGAGAGGGGGGAGGGTAGGAAAAAAAGAAGAGCAGTTCTTCCGCTACTTAGTGGCCACAAAGAGCTGGCAGCACCCAGGAGAGGGCATCAGCTGAGGCTACAAGGAGGTGGACCCCAGGTGGGCACGACAGGTTTTCATTAACTTTTCACCCCTTTGAACTCTGCAGGCTTGGCCAGTTCCATCTTATAAACCAGGAAACTGAGGCTGTAGAGAGAAGATCTCACTGTGAGGGCTCAATCCTGGGTCACCTGGCAGGGAGCTGCCCCTGGGGTCCCAGGTACAGTGATGAATGGAGCAGTGGAGGGGACAGAGGGGCCTCCCCTGATCCCTCTTCCTGACCCTATACAGGGTGTGCACAGGACCTATGAGTGGGTTGGAGTTCCACAAAGGGTGCCAGGAGTGTCCACTGTGGAGGGGACATACAAGAAAACAGAGCGATCTCCCAGGACAGGGCTCCCAAGCCAGTCTCTGCCTTTCGAGGAAGACCGTAGTCCTTCGCCCTGTCGCCTGCCTCTGTATAGTCGCCCATTGTGTGCTGATCCCTTATCCTTCCCCGTCTCTACCTCCCTACAGCCTGTGTTCCTCCGGCACTATGAGTGGACCTTGTACGGGATAGTGAGGTGACAAAATAGATGGGAACTCTAGATGGTGCTTGGTATCACATGGGTCAAAGACCTGGCGCTGCTCACCACCCCTCCAGGGATTCAACTTCCTACCCTGGGCTGTCTTCCTCCTTCTCCTCCTCCTCCCTGTCTTTCTTCCTCTCTGAGGACTGCTGCCCCCCCCCCAGAGAGGCAACCAGGCAGTAGCATAGTCAGACTGTCTCGACCCACCTCTGCCTGCTTCTGAAGGCAGTAACACCCCCCCTTCAGTCTCCCCCGGGGTGCACAAGTGGTGGAGGAGGGTTACCAGCTGTGGAACACACCACATGCACCTTACAGTGCCCACGCCCTTTATCCCAAGTGAGAAGGAAGTCAACAGTCCTAGCCTATCAGATAGAAAGACTCCAGGATGTTTCCAGTAAGGGCCTAGAGCCAACCCTGCCCAAGAACCCAGCCTGCACTTCATAACCGGAAAAAGACACAGTACTGAGTGCTGCCTCCAGCTGCTCACCTGAACAACAACAGCCACCTCTGCCTCCAAGGAGGCATTGGCCTTGCCCCGCAGTGAGCCCCTTGAGCCTCCCTGTAAGTGTTCGCCTGGGTTTGACCCGGCTGGTAGACGGTCCATCAGTTTCCCTCCATACCCAGCTCCTGAAGAGAGCTACACACGCCCTCACCCTGCCCCTGCTGCCGCCGCCACATGGACGCGTGCATATGCTCCCATGCATATCCACAAGCACACAGAAATACACATGTGCACACTCTCAGTCTCTCTGCAAGCCTCTGGAGGAGGACTCCAATCAGCCCCACTCCCGGATTCTCTGACACACCTGGTAAAGTCCCCAAGTCCATCCTGTCACCCTCTACATACTTTCCTAACCTCAGGCATCTGGCTGCCTGGTGCTCCCTGGAAGAGGGGGAGGCAGGAGAAAGGCAGGAAAAACTCCCAAGGCAGAACCCCAATGTTTACAGCATGGGCCACAGCATTATACAAAACAATATTTTCCGTGCAGATTCTATGTCTTTCTGGCCTGCGCTCTCCCCAGGTACTTGTGGTGATGGCCTGGGCATGTGAGAGTTCAGGAACAGGGCCAGATGGTGTGAGCTGGCCGCTGGAAACATGGAAACCACAGGACATTTTCATGAGTCCTATTCAACAGTGCAGGCGCATGCCCTGGCCTGCATGGTAACTTGCTGGCCCTAGGCCTATGGGTGGAGCCTTGAATTCAGGCAGACAGGTCTGGCTAAACTTTTGCCCACTGCCCAGCTCTCCTGAGCCTGGATGATGCTGATACAAACACCTGAAGTTTGCAACATTAATCTCAGCTGTCAAGAAAAAGGAGGCTTGTCTTCTAACTCTGCCTCTAGTGGGTGGTGTCAAGAGGGACGTGGGAATTGGGATCACACCTGACAGAAAGTGACAGCCTGCGCTAAGGTCCAAAGGGATCAGAGTTACCGTCTAACCAGCTGCACCCAAGGGGACAAGAGTGAAAGCCCAGAAAAGAGGAGCGACCAAGTGTCTTGCTGTGGCGTCTCTACCTGAGCGGGAGTAGGGGAGGGAAAGAGGATGGCCAGCGGTACTGGAGCCATGCTTGGGACTCTGTCACTTCTCACACTCAGAGGCTCATGGTGGGGTCAGTCCCACAGTGGCCCCTTGGGAGTCCCGCTTCCCTCTTTCCCCGGACTCCCTTCCTCAGCAGGACACCCCTTGCCCTGGCCAGTGAAAAATGTCACCCAGCTCCCCTTTGCCCTTGAAGCCATTGCTTCAGGCGCTACACCTCCACCCGTCCAAATCTCTCAGGCCTCCTAAAGTCCCTGCCCAGGCAGACAGGGCCCAAGTGTTGGACTGAGACCTTGCTGGGTCAGAGGAGTTTGTTCCCATGTGTTTCAATGCTCCCAGGAAGGAACAGCACCTATGCTGGGACCCAGACATTGGCAAAGAATAGTTCAGACATCAGCATTCAAGGCCTCTCTGCCACTCACTTCCTCCCCTCCTGCTTCTGGGAATCCCCCAAGACCCTGAGTTCCTGGAAGGAAAATTAGCATTTTGAAAGCAAGAACACAGTCTCTGGCCTTCCCACAGTCTAAGACAGGCTTCCTGGAAATACCCCTTCATACCCCAGAGCCTCCTGCCAGCCTCTGGCCACCGGTCAAACCATAGTAGCCCTGAAGCACCCAGCCCATTCTCTGCAAGCTTCAGTAAACCCTTCCTCCAGGCTTGGCAGAGCTGAGATCCTGTGTGGTGCGGGATGCCTGCAGGGTTCTTGAGGTAGGTTTGCTCCACATCTTGCACTTGCAGACCCAACCTCGTCCCTCTTGACACCACCCACCAGACGCACGCCTGCCGATCGGTCCCGAGAGGAAGGTCCCTGGGAACCCAGGCTGCCTAAGGCAGGAAAGCACAGTGTCCTGAGAGGGGAGCTACTAACTATTCCCTCCACACACTACTTTAAGATAGGAGAATTGGTCCCTCTCTCGTGGCTTTTAGAGCCATCAAGAGACAAAGAGATGAGGAACACACATCAGTAGCTAACATCAAAGTAGTTTTTGCTGGGTAATTGGACCCATGCTCATACAAAACCTCAAAATTTCACACCACAAAACAAAACTGTTTGCTCATCCATCCCCAGAACACTCCAAAAGGGAAACTCTATGCAGGTGCAATTCTACTTTCTACCACCAGGTGGCAACTGAGACCAGTACATCTTTTGGAAGCCTCCCTATGCCTATGAATCTTCTGGGTGAATGCTGTAGAATCAGACAGAGGCTGGCGACCCGGGGGGATTATATATACAGAGGTGACCACAGAAGGTCTTCCCACTGGACATGCTCCTCAAAATATCCAGAAGCAGGCACCGCCATCCTACCTTGAAGCCTGGGGAAGCTGAGGCCCCAGAATGGAGGAGTTGGTCACACAATTATCCCCACTCATCGACACAAGTGACTGAAGTCATTCAGCTTTATCTGAAGTCCCCAGCATGGCTTTACAAAGATGGGAAACATGACTAGCACCAGGCATCAAGGGAACTGGACCAGGTGAGCACGAGCTGCCCAAGCATAGGAGTCCAGGCTGGAGCCCCCACAGGAGTCTCTGGCAACAATTTCCCACGGCATTGAGTGTCCTTGACCCAGAGTGGGGCTAGAAGCCCAACTGTCCTGATGCCCTCCACTTGGGAACCCTCTTAGTAGGAGGTGTGGCAGCGTGGCCAAGCCAGCCAGAATGATGTCAGAAGGAACAGTAGGATGAGCGCTGTACCCAGGGTGACAGAGGGCACCAAGTCTGAACCCTCTGTACTATCAATGTCGTCATCAGGAGCATCTCCAGGGGCGTCTGGAGCCCCGGACAGCTGGGCATCGGAGACCTTCTCCCCTGGGAGTCCCGGGCGGCCCATCTGTGTGTGGGAAGGAGAAAGGGTGAGGGGCTGGACCTCATCGAAGTAAACCCCTGCCTGTCCACTTACCACTTTCTTTCTGTCCAACTCTCCAGCTAGAGTCACAGACCAGAGTGGCCACAAGATACCCCCACCACGGCCCTGGACAGTGATGCTGTATCAGTTCTCTCCTTTGTAAAGGGACTGTTGATGGCCCCTGGGAGAGCAGGTGTCAGGTGCGCCTCCTTCCTCACCACCACCACCATGGCTTTGTGTCTTATCTTCTTACCTCCCCTTGAGGTGCTGGAGACCTTAGCCCCAGAGTCACAGTCCGGGAATGCCACCCCGCCAGTTCCTCAGGCACTTAGAGGTTGTCAGTCTGGTCTGGAAGGACCTTGGTAAAGCCTGGTAAGGAGCTACACTCCACCCTACCTCCACATACGGGCAAGGATTCCAGGACGCATCCGCCATAAAGATAAGAAACAAGAGGCTCCAAGACTCTACAAAGGTAATCGTGGCCACCTGAGCCTTAGATCATGGCAACAGCTTCCAGGCAACTGGAAGAACCCCTCCTCTGGGCAGGATAGGGCCTCGCACGGAAGGATTGTTGGGATCTAGTGCCCTGGGGTGGCTAGTGCAGGAGGCAGGGAGAGGAGGTGTTTCCATTCTGGGATCTAGCTCAAGCTGGATTCCCAGGTCCCTCTCTCCTCCCACATGGACTCTGTGTGGCATCTGTCTCTCAGCACTGTGAGCCCCCAGAGCAGTTACCTTCCAGCCACAGGGGTCTCATATCCTCAAGCCCCTCTCCCACCTCTTCTGAATGGATCCAGTTGAGGCCTTTGTCCAGCAGTCCCCCACCTCAGGGGAGCATCCCCGAGGAGGAGCTAGATGGAGCTGAGCTACGGGGAAACTGAGAGACCCAGCTGCATGCTCCACCCTTGTGGGTGTGTCCACAGAGAGGAAGAGCCAGTGTCTCAAAGCAGAGCTGGGACCCCTCCCAGGCTAGCCTTCATCCCCTGCCTGTAATCCAGAGTCTCCCATTGGGGAGTGCAGGCTCAGGAAAGGAAGATTATGGGTTCAAACGAGCAAGGGGCTTCCAGATGCTGTGGTGCTCAGGGCTGTGCAAGGCACAGGGTAAGCAGAGGGAAGGAGACCTTCACACCTAACCAGAGGCACCTGACTGAGTCAGACCCAGGCAAGAGAATGCAGGAAGCCTCCCAGCAAGAGGGTTAGGACAGCCTCAAAGATCCTTGCAGGATCTTCAAGAAAGAACCTTCAAGATAGATGGTCATCAAATTGTTAACTTAAAACAGGAAGTTTTGGATCCATGAGCCTGCCTAGGTGAAAGACAGCTGTAGGCCCACTTGGGCCCTCATGACCTGGACTTGCCTTGGCCCTAACTGCAGCCAAGGGTCATATCTGGGGTTCCTGTACCATTGAAGGCTGTGTGGATATCTGGGGACTGAGCTGCCAGTTGGGGCCATGTTGGTATCTGAAGGTCGCACTGCAGCCGGTGCCATACAGATCTGAGTGACTTGCCCTCCACCTGGGACCATGGTGACATCCAGGCTCGAGCTGCAGCCAAGGACCATGTCTGGGATTGTGGTCCTGCTGCAGCTAGGGTCTGTGTGATCTCCATGGCCCAGGTTACCACAGGGGTTACAGGAACCCTGTATGTTGAAATCCGAGGGCTGTGCTGAGCCAGCATTACCCTTTGCTGGTCCTGGAAGAGTTAGTCCTGCCCCTTCTTGGTCACTGCAGCGGAAGAGTTGGCTCTGCCCTATCATGGGAGATTGATCCCATACTCAGGGAGAAATGGTCCCACCCCTCACTACAGGTGTGAGAGAGCTGGCCTCTATGGGTACAGATGAGCTGGCTCCACCCCTCACCTGAGGGGCGCAGCCCCAGCATCCCAGACTAATCAAATCAGCTACAACCCAAACCCACATTCAGGACTTTGAGTTGGTCCACCCCAGCATCTACCCCATGTATGACCTGCCAGAGTGTGGGAAGAAACTGGTCCTGCAGAACCATAGCTGCAGAATCTCTAAGACTCGGGGAGTTTTGGTGAGGGTCCAGTACTGATGGCATACTTGAATCAGACCAACAACTCAATGCAATGAACATTTGCAAGTAAAGTTGATTGGACAAAGGGGTATATTTCATGACACCCTGGAGCTTTCAATACCGCTAAGATGAATGAAGAGGTGTTGAACAGGCAGGAAAGATGGAGGAGCAAAGTGGGTATTTTGTTTGTTTGTTTTGCTTTGCTTTTAATTAATATTTTTAAATGTTCTTTTGTGAGGTGTGAGGAAAATGAGCAGGATTGGGGTTCATGATATGAAATTCCCAAGGAATCAATATATATGTGTGTGTGTGTGTGTGTGTGAGTGAGTGTGTGTGTGTATACATATATATATTTTAAAAAATGAACTGTGAACTGTCTAATAAATGCTCACAACAAAAGACCATTAGCAAATCAGGCATCATTACTCAGCAGAGGCAGGCAGAGCCTGGGGCCCCTCACTGGCTTACCAGCTTCCTGTTAGCCCTAAACCAGAAACACCTGTCCACCTAAAGGCATCACCACTACACCACAAGCAAAACGGACAAACTTAAAACCACAACACAGAAGTGGGTGCTTTCACCTTCCCCCCCTCCACCCACAAGGAGCCTGAGCCAATGGGCACTGGACAGTGGCAAGCCTGTGAAGTGTGCCTAATCTAAATCACAGCGCACAGTCTGGGGAGGGCTGGTGGGGAGAGGGTACAGTCATGCAAAAGAATCTTCTAAGGCAGTAGTAATGCATGTCTTGGCTAGAAGTTTCCCCAAGTTGTCAAATTTATGAGTTAGAACCAAATGTGAGCCCTTTTTGTCGCCTTAATAAAGTTGGGGCTTTGGAGGGTTAGTTTGGTTTGCGGCAGGGTCTTATTATATAGCCCTGGCTAGCCTAGAACTCTCTATGTAGATCAGGCTGGCCTCGAACTCACAGAGATCCGCCTGCTTCTATCGCCTAAGTGCTGGGATTAAAGGCTTGAGTCACCACACCTGACCCAATCTTATATTTTAGGTGGTTTAGAATGTTACAGAATGTTATTTCTCTACCCAGGGCCAGAGACAGAGCAGAACCCATTCCTTCCGTTTTCTTTCTTTCTTTCTTTCTTTCTTTCTTTCTTTCTTTCTTTCTTCCTTTCTTTCTTTCTCTATTCTTTCTTTTTTCTAGATCCCATTCTTTTGCCAAAAAAAAAAAGTCAAACCCTGTAACCAAGTAGACTGAAAGGAAAGAAAAGGAGGGAGATAGGAAGGGAGGAAGGGAAGGAGGGAGGAAGGGAGGGAGGGAGGGAGAGAGGGAAGACGTCTAAGGACAGTAAGATGGCTCAGTGGGTTAGGACACCTGATGGCTTAAGTTCAATCCCCAAGACCCACAGAGAAAAGAAGAGAATCGACTTCCACAGCTGTCCTCTGCCTGTACTCACGGTCACCAATCACGCTTGCAGACTCACGTGCGCGTGCGCATGCACACACGTAATAGTGAATAAATCTATAGACCAGCCATCTTGACAAGAAGGAAATACTTCTCCACAGTGGGAAACAACCCTGCTTCCATAGCCCTCCCCTTTCATACAGCATTTTCACGCTTGAGCAGCATAGGATACTTCTCCATCCTAAAACTCAGTGTGCAGCCAGGGAAGAGGAGGAAGAGTCCGAACCTGGATGACCAAGCCCGCTAACGTCTGGCTTTTAATAGATGCCTAATGTCCCACTCAAGAGGCAGACACTAGAATCACCTAGTAAGTTGATCTGGATACTTCAGGCTGAAACAAGGTAGAAGGGTTTAGGTCTTCAATCCTGCTGAACTTCAGGCCTTGGAGGAAGATCAGGGGACCCAGATAGCTGGACTTCAGTTCTCAAAGAACCACCTGAGGACTGATCAGCTCTAGACAGGAGATAAAGTGGCAGTTAATGGCTCCGGAGGTAAATAGGATTGGGGAAATATTATAGTAAATAGAGGTTGTTTCAAACTTTCCAGAAACTGGGGTCTTCAAAAACAATGAAGGTGGTACCCAATTCCCTCAGATTTATCTATAGGCTGAGGGACCCAGGAAACAAAGCTGTCACTGCTTTGATGAGGTCTCGGGAGAGACACTCCAGGGGTGATTTTAATGGCCAGCATTTGGGGTATTGCAGGATGAGCACCAGTTAAAGGCTCTGATCTGGAGGTAATGTATACTCAAGGGTCCGGGCCAGAGAAATACATTCAAGCCCCTTAATCTGCTTACTGCTGGAGTGACTGAGATTAGCTACCTACCCTGTTAGTAGCCCATAATTATGATTTGTTGGGGAGCCCTGTTCGCAAAAAGGTGTCAGAGTGTCTGTCACTGAGTGCCACTGATGGCCATCTCCAAGAGTCAAAGGCCAGTTGTAAACAGAGGTAGAGCTTTCCTTTTCTCCTACTAGTCCCCAATAATCACACAAAAGCTTATATTAATTATAGAATGTTTGACCTATAGCTCCGGCTTATTACTAATTAGCTCTTACAACTTAAATCTACCCATTTCTATTAATCTACATTTTGTCACACGTGGGAGACTTATTGCTCTCTGGACCAGTTCCTGTGAGGGACTTACTGCTCCCTAGATTAGTTCCGTCCTGCTGTTCTGATCTGTCAAATACGAACTCTGCAAGGAGTTATTGCTCCATTGTTCCTGTGTTCTGAACATTCTGGCTTTT
Organism: Alexandromys fortis; assembly: GCF_014885135.2. Taxonomy (NCBI): domain Eukaryota; kingdom Metazoa; phylum Chordata; class Mammalia; order Rodentia; family Cricetidae; genus Alexandromys; species Alexandromys fortis. The sequence goes on along the minus strand of NW_026067969.1, from coordinate 2,531,636 downwards.
CTGCATGTTGTTGTTACGGACTTTCCACCTGACCATTAGGCCATGGTTAGGTTGCCTAGTAAGTTGTTTAGCTACCCATATACACAAGGAGAACTTCCTCATTTCCCTTACCCTAGATTTACCTGGATTATTCCCTTGAATAAACGAGACTTGATCAGGATCCTGTCTTGTCTCCAGCTCTAGTGTCTCTTGTCCCATCCCATTCTCACTTCCCTTCTAGGGTCTCCGTTGACTTACCCGCGGGCCTGGGGCAGTCACATGGCTTCATGACTTTTCCCTGTTCTCTAGCACATCTTGCTTCCCCTGAGGCTGACTCACCTCTCCCTGACTCCGCCCTTCTCCTTTGTATTTTCAGTTTGGCCTTCCCACCTGGCCTTATTCTGCCTCACTATAAGCCAAAGCAGGTTCTTTATTAAACAATGAGAGGAGTACATATTCCCAGTGTACAGTGGGATCATCCTGCAGCAGCCAGCGTCCTAAATAGAGGTAAGAGCGATAGTAACGCACGCCTTTAATCCCAGCGCTTGGGAGGCAGAGGCAGGCGATCTCTGTGAGTTCAAGACCAGCCTGGTGTACAAGAGTGAGTTCCAGGACATCCGGCACGACACAGAGAAACCCTGTCTGGGAAAACAAAACAAAAACTAAGAACTGACTAGAGGGGTGCTATCAAGGAGAGGGCTTTAAAGTTTACCCAAAGGTTAGAAGCTACCCAGTGGTTAAGAGCACAGGGTGCTCTTCCAGTGGACCCTGGTTTGATTGCCGGCACCAACATGGTGGCTTACAACCATTTGTAACTCCGGTCTTGGAGAATTTGAGGACCTTTTCTGGTCCCCTTGGGCACCAGGCATGGATATGGTACACAGACATGCATGCAAGAAAAGACCCCCCCAACACATATACACATGTACACATACTAGATTTAAATAGATAAATTTCCCAAAACAAGTATGGTGGTTGGCCTGCAATCCCAGCACTTAGGAGGGGGAGTGTCCTAGTCAGGGTGACTATAGCTGTGAGGAAGCCCTGTTACCAAAAGGAACCTGGGGAGCAAAGGGTTTATTTGGCTTATACTTTCAAGTCACTGTTCATCACTGAAGGAAGTCAGGACAGGAACTCAAACAGGGCAGGGACCTGGAGACAGGAGCTGATGCAGAAGCCATGGAGAGGTGCTGCTTCCTGGCTCGCTCAACCCGACTTCTTATAGAACCCAGAAGCATTAGCCCAGGGATGGTACCACCCGCTGCCAACCACTAATTGAGAAAATTCCCTACAAGCTTGTCTACAGCCCAATCTTCTGGAGGCATTTTCTCAGTTGAGGTCCCTCCCCCCTTCTCTAATGACACTCCCATGTGACAAGCTGACATAAAACTAGCCAGCACAGGTAGGCAGGAGTGATGGTTGGCCGTGCTTGACCTTGGCAATGTAGCAGTGACTTTGAGCCCAGCCTGAGCTACAGCAGACTGTCAAAAAGAGAACAGCTTCATGAGAGGCCAACTGGTGGCCAGGACAGAGGTGATGCTTGAGCTCTGTCTAAGGAGCCTTTGATTCGGGGGGGGGGGGGCTTAAGGTGCATTAGGAAGGTACCCTACATCAGGCAATGTCCCTTTCGGTGACCTGTGTGTCTCCTCATTTCCTCAGGAGGAGCCAGTAGCCATCTCAAGCTGCCTGTTCGCACTCCATCTTTTTCCTCTTGTCTCCTCTGTTCCTTCTCGAGACCTGGATACTAGAAACAGAATTTGTTTATTTGCTTTATGTGTTTGGGCACCCTAGCTTCACCTTTACATTATTTAAATATATTAAATATTATATGTTAATTATATATAAAATTCACATCACACACACATACACAGAACCCATGGATCAGCTAGCCTGGAATACATACTGAAGGGGAAAAAAGGAAACTTATTGACCTTGTTCCATGGCAGTAGGAACAGCCAGAAAATATCATGGGGTACAGCCACACCTCTTTTGGGAAAGTACTTGAGTCGGGTTACTATGGGCATAGCAGGAACCAGAAGGACACTGGGTACAAGAGGAAGTAACTGGAGGTGAGTCCTCCTGAAAATGGAAAAATAAGGGAGATCCCAGAGCCAGCGGAGACGGCAAAGGTGGAGGGAAGTGGTAAGCAGAAAGCAGCCTCGAGGAAAAGAAAGGAGTCCACACCCTGCCATGATGGAGAAGGAGTTCTGATCACAGCTAGTGGGAACAAAACACCACCAGCACTTGCATTGGCTTTGCCTTGGCTCCCGATCCTTGGTTCCACAAACTACCAATGGGGCCAGGAGCCCCCTGAAGAACAGGGAAAGAAGGGGGAAGTGTGTCCTGTTTGTGACTTCACTCTTGTTTTGGGAATACATGAAGGAACTGAGAAAAAAAGTGGGCAGAGATGACCTTCTTCATGTCGGTGAGGCAGTCAAGTTCTCATAAATAAAGCGCCAAAAAAAAAAAACACTTAACCACTGCGGGATGGTGGTGGTGCACACCTTTAATCCTAGCACTCTGGGAAACAGTGAGGCGGATCTCTGAGTTCTAGGCCAGCTTGCTCTGTAGAGTGAGTTCCAGGATAGTCAGGGATACACAGAGAAAACCTGTCTCAAAACAAAACAAAAAACAAAGAAAAAAACCCAAGCAGAAAAAAACACTTAGCCATGGCTTAAAGTCTCAGCTGTCTTACATGGGAAATGTGCTCAATTAGAAAAGCAACAGGGGCCAGTGAGATAACTCTGTGGGTAGAGGCACTTGGTAGAAAGCGTGAGGGTCTGAGTTTACGCCAAATTGGGGCAGGCTCCAGCCACTCTGTTTGCCTCCCCCTTCCCTAAATTTGAGCCAGGGTCATTCTAAGTCTAAGTCATGAGAATGGTAGATGGGGTAAGAAGAAGGCATCCCAAGGAACCAGGAAGAGGGGAGAAGAAGTTAACTGCTTTACCCACCCACATCACACTACACAGCCACTGACCACAAAGGAGCATGGGAAAGAAAAATGATAAGAGAACTTGCCTTGCCCCAGTAGAATATAGCAGCCTGCTTTGTCCTGGGCTGGTGAGATGGTTCGGTGGATAAAGACAATTTCTCCTAAACCAGACAACCTGAACCTGAGTTCAACCCTGGGAACCAACATGGTGGAAGGAGAGAACCAACGACCCCTAAGTTGTTCTTTGACCTCTTCAATCTCTATGGCACACGTGCGCACACACATACACAGAACCCATGGATCAGCTAGCCTGGAATACATACTGAAGGGGAAAAAAGGAAACTTATTGACCTTGTTCCATGGCAGTAGGAACAGCCAGAAAATATCATGGGGTACAGCCACACCTCTTTTGGGAAAGTACTTGAGTCGGGTTACTATGGGCATAGCAGGAACCAGAAGGACACTGGGTACAAGAGGAAGTAACTGGAGGTGAGTCCTCCTGAAAATGGAAAAATAAGGGAGATCCCAGAGCCAGCGGAGACGGCAAAGGTGGAGGGAAGTGGTAAGCAGAAAGCAGCCTCGAGGAAAAGAAAGGAGTCCACACCCTGCCATGATGGAGAAGGAGTTCTGATCACAGCTAGTGGGAACAAAACACCACCAGCACTTGCATTGGCTTTGCCTTGGCTCCCGATCCTTGGTTCCACAAACTACCAATGGGGCCAGGAGCCCCCTGAAGAACAGGGAAAGAAGGGGGAAGTGTGTCCTGTTTGTGACTTCACTCTTGTTTTGGGAATACATGAAGGAACTGAGAAAAAAAAGTGGGCAGAGATGACCTTCTTCATGTCGGTGAGGCAGTCAAGTTCTCATAAATAAAGCGCCAAAAAAAAAAGNGAGAGAGAGAGAGAGAGAGAGAGAGAGAGAGAGAGAGAGAAACAAAATTTAGTTTAAAAAATTTTTTAAAGACAGTCCTTAAAAATATCCCTGGCAGGCCACTAAATATTTTCAATCTCAAAAAGAGACAACTAAACTAGGTTGATGGTGCACACACCTTTAACTCAGCATTCAGGAGGCAGAGGCAGGAGTATTTCTGTGTGTTCAACCCCAGACTGGACTATATAATGAATAGGCCAGCCATAGCTAGAAAGATCTTGTCTCAAATTTTTTAAGGAGCAACTATGATACTTCCTTTAAAAACTGCATTGCCAGGATACAGGAAGTGGGATCCAAAACCCATGTTGTGAGAGATAGCCTCAAAAATCACCAAGCTTGCTAATCCCAGGTACTTGGTGATCTGAGGCAGGGGTTTTGAAGTGTCTTGGTGAAAGATGTCTCCAAGAAAGATAGGAGCTGGAATTTAGCTCGGTTGGTGTAGTGCTTGCCTGAGTCCAATCCCTTTCACAGAATGAAGCCAGGCCTGCAGAGCCAATTGAAGGTGGAGGCAGGAGGATAAAATTGAAGTGGTTGGCTAACTAGCAAGTTTGATGCCATCCTGAAATACAGAAGACCCTGTCTCAAAACAGGGGGAGAAGAGGTGGAGGGGAGCTGAAGAGATGGCCCAATGGTTAAATGACTTGGCTGCTTTTCCATGGGATCCAAGTTTGGTTCCCATCACCGTTAGGTGATTCACGCCTGCCTATAGCTCCTGCTCCTAGAAGCCTAACACTTCTAGCCTCAGGAGCACATTCTCACAAACAGATAAACATACAATAAAGATAAATCTACGTATCTTAAATTTTTTATGTGTGTGAGTGTTTTTTCTCCATGTATGCCTGCATCACCCATGAGCTGAAGTCAGAAGAGGGTATTGATGACCCTGCAAATGGAGGTACAGAGGGGGGCTTGCACCAGCATGTGGTGTTGAGGGTCAAACTTGAGTCCTCTGCAAGAACAGCTGGGGCAGGGGCTGGAGAGATGGCTCAGTGATTAAGAGCACTGGCTGTTATTCCAGAGGGCCGGGGTTCAATTCCCAGCACCCACAGCTGTCTGTAAATTCAGTTCCAAGGGATGTTACACCTTCACCTCAATGCACATAAAATAAAGTTAAACAAAATTTAAAAAAAAAAAAAAAAAGAGCCGCCAGGGCTCTCAACCGCTGAGCCATCTCTCCAACCCCTAAAATAAAATCCAAACAAACAAACATGCGTGTTCTGAGACTGGTATGAAGTGGAATGCCACTGAGAATTCATGTTCCCCTGTTAGGTAACAAACACGAAAGGAAGATACAGGAAGGAAAGAAGAGGTCTAGGCGCGGTGGGCTGTGGGAGATGGGTGGTTTCCTGGCTTCTTGTCCTCTGTCCTACTGTTTCCACTGTAGTAAAGGGGAACTAAGATATCTACCATGCTCTTTACTGTTTTAATAGCCTGATCATAAAGGGCCAGCTTATGAATGTGGAGGGGAAGTGAGTCCACGCCCATGCCTGAAAAGACCCAAGGGAGAAGCGGGCATCATGACGATGGCTTTTTTCCACACCCTAGAATAGGCATCCAGAGAAGTTTCTGTTTCGATTTTTCTTCATTTCATTATTTTTATGCCATTAATGGAATGATTTTGAACAATATCAGGCTATTTCGACAGTCAGGAAATCCCAGAGGCTAGGAATGTAGCTCAGATTGCTTGCTTAGCAGAGAGGTCCCGGGTTCTGCCCCAGCTATGGGCTGAGACAAACCATGGCACCTGCTGGAGTTTCCCCAAATTGTGTCTGCTCAGGCATCCTCCCCGCACTGCACCCACCCAAATCTGTTCAGATTTGATTAGGGTCAAGACGGAAGCAGTGGGGTGACAGATATAGAAATGACATCTATAGGACAGGAGAGGGCACAGAGTAAGGCTGAGTGAGACAAAAAATCTGTCATGTGACCTTGGCGAGCTTCACCTCTGTGGGCTTGTTTGTGCTGGACCTAGTCAAAGAGCGGTCCACGCCCTTGACACAAGCCTGGCGGAGTGGGGCTCAGAGACCTTGGTCGCTGGTCCCAGGCCACCCTAACAGGTGTTCGCTAGTGTTCGCCCGCCCTACGCCTTGCCCGTGGAGCGGGTTTCCCCGGCAGAACCCAGGGCCTCAAAGCGCACGCGGACGGACGCGCCCCAGAGCCCTACCGCATCCTGCATCCGAGACAAGCGACTGTCCCATTGGACAGCACGGCCCTGCAGGGCCGCCCTGCAGCCAATCGTAGCCGCAGGGCGGAGCTTTGCCTGACGCGCGCTGGGGGCTCGGGCGGATGCTTTAGCTCCGCTGCTCAGTCCAGCCTGCGTGTACTCCAGCGTCTCGGCAGTGACCATGCAGGAGCCCCTGCTAGGATCCGAGGGTCTGGACTATGACACCTTCCCCGAGGCGCCCGCGTCGCCGAGAGAAAGGACGCGGGCCGGGTGAGAGTCGCAGGGCGTGGGGGGTGGGAGGTTGGAATGGCCTTATCTCCAGTAGGCTGTCGGCACACATCTTGGGCTGCCACTGACTTCTGGTGAGTGGCTACCAAGAGTCATCTGGCTCTTTCTAACCGCATGCTCGCAAGTCCTATTTAAAGAGCTGATCTCCCATAGAGAAGTGGCCTTCTCAAAAAATAATGGGTGGGGACCCATCTGTCACAGATAGGGAGAGAATGAGGGTCTTGCCTGAGATTACAGAGCAAGTTTTGGGCAGCACAGCAGGAAAGGGAACCCATGACCCATTTTCTGGAGAAAAAGGGGCCCCATCCCCAGCTGGCACCCTGGGGATTTCCTAGAGCCGTTGCTCAGGCCTCAGGGAGGTACCAACTTGACTGGCCCTGGACCCCAGGCTTCTCCCTGCTGTCTGCTGAGCTGGATGACCACGAGGCTCAGGGAAGGCAGCAGTCTGGGAACCCAGGATCCAGTTAGAGGACTTGACCCTGGTCCTTTGGTTCCACCCCCATCCCCCACCAGGGTCTTGCAAAACAGAAGGGTGTTCCTGGCCACTTTTGCTGCTGTTCTGGGCAATTTCAGCTTTGGGTATGCCCTGGTCTACACGTCCCCAGTCATTCCTGCGCTGAAGCTCTCTTCTGACCCAGAACTACACCTGGACAAAAAGCAGGCATCCTGGTTTGGGGTGAGACCTGTTCTCTAAGCCAGGCGGGGTAGTAGGGGAGCATGGACCCACTCAGCCTGTTTACCACAGAGAACTAAAATCCCTCAGCCTTGGCACCTCCCCTAAAGCCTCCCTCACACACTCCTGTCTGCTAGTGGTGATGGCAAGACCCGTGAGGAAGTGACATCCTACAGAGATGTGGGGAGGGGCTGATGGGAAGATTTCCCAATAGCATACCCACAGCCAGGCTGCCACAGCAGAGCTGAGTGTCTGGAGGCAGGAACACCAGGTGCCAGAGGGATGAGAGGTATCATCTGGAGAAAGACATAGTGTGGCCAAATAGAGAGGAGCCCAGGAGCCCAACACTGTTGCATTAGATGTCAGTAGACCCTGTGTTAGAACTGCAACTTGACAACCAAGCTGGAAAGATTTAGGGTTTCTTGAGCATTTCAAATGGGGTGGGCACGTGCAGGGAACACACAGCTCAGATACTTGGTGAAACAGTTTTACTCCTGGGGTCAACCTGTGCTCTCCCCATTACACAGCTGAGAAACTGAGGCTTAGACAAGCCGCCAAGCTGTGTGCTCTGGTCCCACTGCTCATGAGTAACAAGAGTCCAGGCAAATCCCTTATTCTCCAGCAACTCCAATGACCCCCAAATCTTAAGTCACAGTTCTCTTGGGTAGAGTGGGAGCTATGGAGGACCCCGTTAATCTCAGGACTTGGGAGGCGGAGGCAGATGACTGTTTTTGAGGCCAGCGTGGACACTCCTGAGCTGAGCCACTGTGGACAGGTGGCCCCCCTGCACCTCTAGAGCAGAACAGTAGTTGTGGCACCCTCCCACACCGTTGTCCACAGGCTGCTGTGCACTCCGACAGGGGGCTCTCGACCAAAGAATGCCTGCCTTCTGGGTCAGCCCTGGGGGAACTATCTCTAGGCTCCCCTGGGGGTGAGAACGCTTAAGGCCATTGTATCTTCTCACACCCCTGCAGTCCGTGTTCACCTTGGGTGCCGCAGCTGGGGGCCTCAGTGCTATGGTACTCAATGACCTCCTGGGCCGGAAGCTCAGCATCATGTTCTCGGCTGTCCCCTCAGTCATTGGCTATGCACTCATGGCTGGTGCCCGTGGCCTCTGGATGCTCCTGCTGGGGAGAATGCTGACGGGCTTTGCCGGGGGACTCACTGCTGCCTGCATCCCGGTAAGGCCAGATGTCTCCGCTGCTTCAGGGCTGTTCCGGGCCACCCCTGCCTCTGAGCCTTTGCTCAGTAGAGTGTGTGGGGTCTCCTACATTGCCCAAGGAACCTCATCTCCCTCCACCAAAGAAGCTGACATCACTGTCACCGAAAGCTTCCTATCCTGTGTTTTGACCTCAGTTCTATGCATTGCTCAACTGAAGAAAATCTGAGTTGAGCAAGGGATGTGAAGGGAAGTTCCTGCCCCTGCCCCCCTCCCAGCCCCAACTGCTTACCTCATGCAGTACTCCCTACAGACGCCTGTCCCCTGGCCAAACAGGGGGAAAAGGGATCACTAAGAGAAACACAAGCACCTGGCCTGAATACCCTGGGCTTGGTTGGGTCCCAGCGTCATAGTCCGTCTGTGTGTCTGCCTTCCCACCCCCATCCCATGCCCATCAGAGCTGAGTGCTTCTGCCTATTTTCGTGCTAGGGAAAGGGAAGGTCAGAGCTATGGTCAGAACAAATCTCCTGCCAGTTTCTCCAGGCTCCAAGGCCTCCCTCTCTCACCCCATTGGGCCCAGAAACATGCATTCCCACTAAAGCCCCAAGTGGAGGCATGTGTCTTGCAGGTATACGTGTCTGAGATTGCACCCCCTGGTGTTCGTGGAGCTCTTGGGGCCACACCGCAGCTCATGTCCGTGTTTGGATCCCTGTCTCTCTATGCCCTCGGCAAGTATCATCCTGTAATCCAGCATGCAGGTTCTGGAGATGAATGGGGAGTGGGGGTGGGTAGAACTCTCCCTGAAAGAACCCAGCACTGATAGGCAGGACATCTGCCTAGCCCCCATGGGTATCACATCTCTGAGCAGTGAGGCCTGTTCTACAGCAGGAGTCTCAAACCACCTTCCCACAGCACTAAGGTTGTCTAGTATCCTGTCAGTCATGAGGGACGCCCATACAGGAGCTTGCCTGCCTGGGTGATGGGGGTGAGAGTCCCATGTCCAGCCTGCCTTACCCTCTCTCATTATACTGTAAGAAGCTCACTCTAGTACCAGGGTCCAGGCAATCCCTACAGCCCCTCATTGCCTCTACTACAGATACGTGGGCACTTGGGAGGCTTGGCCAGGAGAGCAGTGAGGTTACTCAGAGGCCCCAGCCCCTCACTAAAGCCTCTCTCACCAGGTCTTTTGCTACCTTGGAGGTGGCTTGCTGTGGCCGGGGAAGGGCCCGTCCTCGTCATGATCTTGCTGCTTAGCTTCATGCCCAACTCGCCTCGCTTCCTGCTCTCAAAGGGCCGGGATGAGGAGGCACTGCAGGCGCTGACCTGGCTGCGAGCTGACTCGGAGGTCCACTGGGAGTTTGAGCAGATCCAGGACAACGTGCGGAGACAGGTGGGGCTGACTGATCCGAGCCCAGCACGCAAGGCTCTCTGTGGCCTTGGACACTCACTGGGCCTCTTTGAGCCTTGACTGCCTCTCCTCTGAGTGATTCTTCCCAGTGTGCAGAGCCCAGGCAGCCTCGGGTGGCTGGGTCTCTCTTAGACCCACAGGTGCCAAGACGGGATGGCCAAGGCTGGAGAGTCTGGCACAGCCCCTCAGCAGCAGCTTTGTGTTCCAGAGTAGCCGAGTGTCGTGGTCTGAGGCCCGGGACCCCCGTGTGTACCGGCCTATTCTCATCGCAGTCCTGATGCGCTTTCTGCAGCAGCTGACGGGCATCACTCCCATCCTTGTGTACCTGCAGACCATCTTCGACAGCACGTCAGTGGTGCTGGTGAGAACACACACACACACACTCACACATCCAGGCCAGCGCTGCCCAGAGTCCCGTGAGGCTGCTGAGGAGAATACAAGCAGGGAGTTAGGTGACGGAGACCTGGACACTTCTGGTTCACACCCTGCCTCAATTACATTTTCCTCAAGTGAAGCTTAAGTGTTTTAAAATATACAAATTAACGAAGGGAAAACAATTTAATAGAATGTGGGGACTCTTGGGACCATGTCCCCAGGCTCAGATCCCAGGTGGGGCCTGTAAAGTCCCCGAGAGCCCAGTTCCACCCCCACGTTCTTCCTGCAATGAGATTTGAAGATGAGGATGACTCCGGTCCACCATCACTGCCCAACCAGGGTTTGTGCCCACTAGGACTAGTAGAAGGCATAGTATATTGTACTGCAGAGCTCCCCCACCCCCGCTGGAAAAGGGCTGGGTGCAGAGAAAGTACCTAGGGCTTGGTACTTGTGATGGCTCAAGGCAAAAAAGGGACAGTGACCCTGGATTAGGCCTGAGTGCCCTGACATGAATTAGGTCGGTACAGGGCACAGAACAGGTCTCTCAGCCCAGTGTCTTGCCCCCAGCCCTCCCAGCAGGATGCAGCCATCGTGGGCGCTGTGAGGCTCGTGTCTGTGCTGATTGCGGCCATCACCATGGACCTGGCCGGCCGCAAAGTCCTGCTCTATGTGTCAGGTGAGTGTCCCCACTCTGATGTTTGCCTCTTGCTCTCCTACAGTCACCGAGTGGACTGTAGTCTTCGGGCCACACCCAAGCTTCCCTAGCACATGGTGGCTGCTCCAGACAGATCTGCCAGAGCTCCAAGAGCAAGGGAGCCCAGCCGCTTAGCTCAGGACTGGCAAGAGACCCTGAGCTTGTCATTCCGTGTTGGGCGTGGGAGGACTGCCCCTTTTACAAGCCAGCCTTGCTGCCCAGAAAGAGGTGCTGTGGGGCTCGGGAAGGGTCTCAAGCTTGGAGAATCTTGGTCCTCAAGTGCCCGTGTGTCCGCAGCATCTGTCATGTTTGTGGCCAATCTGACGCTGGGGCTGTACATCCACTTTGGCCCAAGGCCTCTGACCCCCAACAGCACTCTGGGACTGGAAATCATGACCTTGGAGGGCACAGAGCAGCCCCCAGCTACGTCCTTCAATTATATCACTCTGATACCCCTACTGGCCACCATGCTCTTCATTATGGGTAGGAACACCCTGGCAGTGGGGACCCCTGGGATGGGCTGTTTGGGTGGGGGCACAGGGTTCTGTTACTGTCCTGGTTTGCCTGAGGGGTTGGGGAGTTGGAGAATAGGACTTCCTTACAACCCAAGAGACACGGGCAAGACAGCTTGAGGGTCCCCAGGGCTTGAGCCCAACTGCTCCCCTCTTCCGGACAGGCTATGCCATGGGCTGGGGGCCCATCACCTGGCTCCTCATGTCTGAGGTTCTGCCCCTGCGTGCCCGTGGTGTTGCCTCAGGGCTCTGTGTGCTGGTCAGCTGGCTTACAGCTTTCGTCCTCACCAACTACTTCTTGCTGGCAGTGGTGAGTGTTTGCCCCCTGGACTCCCAGCGAGGCTTCTCCATTAGCAGTCTTCTTTCACAGGCCCTTTAGAGGCTAAGAGTGGCCAAGTAATATCACAGCCAAGGCCATGACAAGAAATAGGAGCACACGGGGGAGAGGGGTGTTTGTGGGAGTCAAGTTACCTCCCAGCCCAGGGATACAGCCCAGATCAGCTGTACTGTCTGTCTCTTGACCTATTGGATGTTAAGCTTCTCCAGTGTAACCCTGCTACCTGACTATAGCATGGTGAGGTCCCTCTTAAATATACCTAGCTCCCAGGTCTGCCAGCCAGCAGACCCTAAAAACACCTGAATGTTGGCCAGCTCCAGACTCTTTATCAAGGCAATCCAGCTGGGTCAGCACAAGCCAGAACCTGCCCTCCTCCCTCAGTGACTGAGGTTAAGAGGAAGGTTGACACACATGCTGCCCACCAGGCCCTGTAAGCAGCCTAGAGCTTGGGTGTGGTACCTAAGACATCGGAGTTTCCAAGGGTGGCTGAGGGCAGTTGGGGGATAATAGGGAAGGCCGGGAGGTTTCAGAGCAGAGCAGTGGCCAGATGAAGACCACCCCGCAGGCTGTCAGTACTGGCTGAGTCCACGAAATTCTGGCTGGGGGCTGGGTCTGCTCAGTGACTCCCTCCCCAACTCCCCTGCAGAATGCCTTCGGCCTCCAGGTGCCTTTCTTCTTCTTCTCGGCCATCTGCGCGCTCAGCCTGCTCTTCACGGGCTGCTGCGTGCCTGAGACCAGGGGCCGCTCGCTGGAGCAGATCGAGGCCTTCTTCCAAACCCGCAGGATGTCCTTCAGGCCCTAGTCAGGGGCTTGGCTCTAAGGGACCACATCACCCAGGCCAGGCCTTTGCGCTGGCCACAGAGTCACACCTGCAACCAGGAGCAGCAGCATCCCTGCCATCAGCCAGAATGCAGAACACATTTCCCCCTCCGGACAGGCAGTTCACCAACTATGGGCTGGTAGGCCCCAGCTCAGGCAGCCTGCGGTGCTGTAATACCTCAACTGAGACCTGCAGGGGGAGCAGGCAGCCCAGCCCCAGACTGAGCAAAGGCTGTGCCCAAGGACAAGGCTGTCGGGGGACCTGGGGCTTAGTTTCTCACTCCTACAAGGGACACTTCCCATGCAGAGCCACGCTGAGAACAGAGAACAGGGCTGGAGGTGGCAAAGTGGCTCTGTACAGGGACATCATCACATCATGCTGTTCTGATCAGCTGGCATGGGAAGGACAGGGTCCTGCACCCACAGGGTCTGGATACCTTGCGGGGAACACTGGGCTTCCAAAGGCCAGAATACAGGACCCATTCCAACCTTTGGATACCTCTAGTCTGAAAACTGTTCACTGTTTTTCAAAATAAAGGAATTGGGTCTGCTGCCTCAGGGAGGAAAGGGGAACGGGATCTATTCCAGGAGCTCCCTACCCCAGCAGCCAGGGTACTCTGAACGTGATCATAGTGCAGAGAAAGCAGCAGCCACCGTGGGGTTGAACGCCAGCTCGCCCTTTACAGATAGGCCACTCTGTGACCCTGTGAGCAGGCTCGGGCCAGGCTCAGTGCAGCAGGCGTAGACAGGGTCTCCCTGCCAATCCCAGACACTGAAGACAGAAGGTGACAGGTAGACGGTGCATACCAACTACAGCCTTGCTTTACTCCAAATGGAAGCTAACCGAAAACAAACCAGGGGGTAGGTGGCAAAGGGAGCCACAGAAGACAGTCAGATACAGGCAATGGGGGGGGGGGGTCTAGTCTGGGCTAGAGAGTGCCTGTGTGTGCTCAGAAGCAAAGCAAGGGCTCCAGAGCCACCGTAATTCCAGAACCTCAGGATGTAAATGACTGTCCCACTCTGGTCTGTATCCCTCTCTCTACCTTTACCCCCCACCCCATGCTTTCCCAGTACAAAATCAATTTCCTTATCGGGGTCCAATCTTATCCACAGATATAGCCACTGTGTTTCAATACCAGGGACAGAAGGCCTGGGCAGAAGTGACCTGAATCTTATGCCAATACAAGTAACCAGAGGGGCAGGTAGGGCCTTTGCTCCTCCTGGGAGGTAGACAGGTCTTACTGTGAACATGGGCCCTGACACACCCAAACATACATACACAGAGCCCTTGAAGCCCATTCCTGGCTTGAGAAAAATAGCCTCAGATAAACCTTGAAGACACATGCCCCGCCAAGCCACCTACACTGTGACATCTCTGCTACTCTGAGGTTCACTGTGGCCAGGCTCTCTGAGAAACAACCGGAGCCCACATATCAAAGAGTCTCTATCCAAAATAGAATGCCCACTATTCCTGGCTCCAAAATCTGATGAACTAAAGATTCCCCAGAGACTCAGCAACTCCTGGGCTGGGTCCCATGGAGCAGGCCCAGCTGAAGTCCTAGTGCAGGAGGGAGGCAGGGCTTAGCATTTCACGTCATCTTCAGTCAGACCACCTATATGTGCCTAATGTCTAGGGTCCCGCCCATCTAAGCCACTAGTGCCAACATCACAGGACAGTAGGAAAAGATAACAGTGCAGAAGGATGGGGACAACCAGGGTATTTGCAGGAGGACTAGTTCCAGAGTAGCAGCTCTCCATACCCTAGCCATGCAGGCCTACTCACCAAGGTCTAGTACCTGAGGCAGGGCCAGCTCTGTGTGAGAGGGGACTTGAGTCTCTGCTCAGCTCTTCAAAGGCTACAGGATGCCAGGGGCAGGTTGGGAGGAATACCTGAGGTCAATCCCTACAAATAGTGAGCCTGCCATCACTGATAAAGAGGCTCTCACTGCGTATTAGCAGGAGTACACGCTCCCAGCTCACACCACACACACAAACACACACTTCCTAGCACCAAAGCCTGAGCTGGGGGAGGGGCAGGACCTGGATGTCAAGGCAAGGACCATGGGAGATGGAACAACAAGGTGTCTGGAATAGCTTGGCCAAGGCACCAGGGGACTTCCACCCAGCCCTCTGGCCACTGCCAAGGCTGCTCTTCTGGCCAAGAAGCTGCTTCCTGGGAGCACTGTAGATTCTCAAAGGACCAGCCATCTCTCCTGCTCCAGGCAACAGTCGCTGGCCTCAGGACACTGCTGCATTCATCCTCTGCTCTGAGGACAGGTGCATGGGGCAGAGCTGAAGCCTCACCTGCCAGCCAACTCGGCCCTGAAGTGGCAGGAGCCTGGATGACTGGCCTCAGGCCTGGGAAGTGTGACCAGCGCAGGAATCTGCACCATAGGCTCATAGGAGCAAGTTCATCCCATCCATATCCTATGGCCCAGGTCTTCAGTACCAGTGGGGCAGGAGCTCCAGGCTGAGTAGGTCCAGAGAACAGGGTAGGCACAAGACGACTTGAGGCATGATGACTTGCAGGGACTCTTCTCCCAGGCCATTTTACATACTTGGTGCTCCGCCTTCTCCAGACATCACACAGAACCCAGTGGCGGTAGGCAATGAGGGTAGGCCACCCTGGGCCACCTCACAGCTCTCCCTCCAGAGTCTCAGCCAGCTTCTCCTCATCTGCCTGCTGCCTCTGCTGCTGGATCCGAGCATAGGAAATGGCATCTCCCCTAGGGGGAGAAAAGAAGCTGTTCCATGGGCATAGCCCTCCCACTGCCAACTCCCAGGCTGCAGCCAGATAGGACCTGCAGGCATGTTT
Source organism: Alexandromys fortis (assembly GCF_014885135.2). Classification (NCBI taxonomy): domain Eukaryota; kingdom Metazoa; phylum Chordata; class Mammalia; order Rodentia; family Cricetidae; genus Alexandromys; species Alexandromys fortis. Next base: position 2,516,551 of record NW_026067969.1, on the reverse strand, counting down.
CCCCAGGACTGTGCTCCCCAGAGGTCACCGTCAAGGGGACAGAGGCCTTGCTCCTCTGAGAGCAAGTACCGACAAAGCTGAAGGGGACAGGTGGCAGTTGGCTACAGTGTCTGGTGCATACCTAATGGAGTGCAAGCCAGGCAAGAGGGGCCATCTACATTGTCCCGAGTTCTTGACTCTCTTCCTGAGAGCACAGGTGAGTCACTTATGGCCACTGTCCATAACTAGACAGAGGGCTCCACCCAGACCTTTCCCACTTGAGATGGGGTAGCAGGGGCAGCAAAGGAGGCCCCACCCCAGGGTTGGGCTGCGGACGCACTTTTTGCCCAGGGCAGATAGTCCGTACAGCACCCCGGTGGCAAAGGCGATGGCGTTGCCCAGCAGCGTGGTCAGGGTCAGGCTCATGACGATGGGAACGACGGCCATCCTAGGAGAGAACAGAGGTCAAGGGTGCACTCCCCCCCCCCATGTGTTGGCCCTGTGAGGGCCTCAAACATCCCTTCTGGAGGCAGAACTGAAGACCATAGCAGGTCTCCATGGCAAGATCTGTGACCCACAAATGGTTAAATAGCAAACAGCTGGGTATATGATTCATTAGAACAGAGAGGCTGGGGCCAGAGGATGGGGTAGAGTCCATCTGTACAGTCCTGTGACCAAGTTAGCTTCTCAAGGCTCCACCTCCACCGTATAGTGGGGTCAAACCTGAGATCCTGATGTCAGGTGAGGACTGCTGGCCACTTATCCCACACCCACCTCACAATGAATGAACACTCTCATCAGTACAGCAATCCTGGAACAGCTGTACCTCAACAAGCATCCCACCCCACCCTGACCCCCACACCTCACCCCTACACCCCATTCATGCCCAGGGGAACACTGGACCCAGTGCAGCTTTAGCTGGGGCTTCAGTAGCAGGCTGGCGCCACCTGGTGGTGGGTCCATTCGAACTAAGACCCTCTGCAACTCAGTCTTGAGGGATGGGATTTTCCAACAGGAGATGAGTCCCAGACAGGCTGACTCAGGAAGGTCCTGGAGCCAGCAGCCCAGCCCTCAGTCCAGTCACTTCTGGAGAGGAGGCACCCGAAGCAGGAGGATGACACACACTCAAAGCCAACTTCACTCCTTGGACTTCCGGTGTAGATTTTATTGTAGCAGAAGTGCTTCCAAGTGTGGAGGGTCCTTGACTATAGCCGACTACGGTCCATCTATGGTTGTGCTCGCAAGCGGTTCTGAGCCCCAAGCTTTGCAGGCCACCTTAGGAGGCACCATACCAAGTCACAATGCCAGCGTCAGGGCTTGAAGCATGGTGAAAGTTGGTAACAGCTGTGTTTGGTAGGTGAGGTGTGCTACCATGTTTTCAATAGGCTATCTGTTTTATCAAAATGGAAACCCACCTTAAGTCGAGGGTTTTCTATAATAAAATAATAGAAATCTCGAGGGAAAAGATCACACGAGGAAAACCATTAACATTAAAGGCAGGTAGGTTGGAAAAAGCAGAATGGGGAACATAGCATAGGAATCTGAGGTCTTTAATACTGGAAACACAGCCTGCAAAGTCAAACATTAAAGCTCTCAAAAGAGCAGGACCAGAGACCAAAAACCTTTTGAGAAAGAAAATGAATGAGAATATATAATGAGTATTTTACTTCCTAGACAATGAATATAAACGTTAAAGTAGCACTAGGCACTGGATGGGGAGGGGACGGACACCCAGATAGCCTCTTGGGAAAGAAACTGAGTCACGTATGTTAAGATCTTTTGAATGGCCATAGCCTTTGGCCTGGTAATTTCACACCTGGAAACATCTCCTAAGGATATCATCATGGTAGTTTTGGCAGACAGATGTTCACCAGACTTGACGTCGGCTAACAAATTAAAACAAAGGCACTATGTCCAGCTGAATAAATGTGTTTAACATTAAAAGGAAGGTCATAGTCTTTGTGATGATACTGAATATGAATACCATAGCAAGTCAAAAAAGCAGGTTCAACCTTTATAAGCAGGTTAAAGATGAGCTTCTAAAAGGTCTGGATTGACTGGAGAAACACATGCCAGAAAATAGGTAGTGAGATCTGGAGTGACCATCTTCTACTTTACAAATGACTTTTGATAAACACACATTACTGTGAACATCATGACAACACAGCTTAAAAACTCAAAGAAAGCCAGGTATGCTGACTCACGCCTTTAATCCCAGTACTCAGGAGGCAGAGACTCTGTGAGTTCAAGGCCAGCCAGGTCTACATAATGAGATCACCTCAAATACAAAGGGTGGGGAAAAAACAAAGGGGTGAGGAGACAACTTAGTTGGTAAGGCCCTGTTTGGATCCCCATAAAAACCCAAGTACTTCAGGGCTGGTGAGGTAGAGACAGGCAGTCGAGCCAAATTTGTGAGCTCCATGTTCAGTGAGAGACCCTATCCTTAAAAATAAGCAAAAAGTGACTGTGGAAAATCCGCACACATGTGCACCTACATATAGGTGCATGCACACACACAAACCAAAGGACATCATGCGAGCCTTATTAGAAGTTTGTGATCCTACAATCCCTTTAGATTTAGACACAACAGAAAACCACCAGCAAGCACACATTCATTGTATACTCTCACTGACGAAGCCACTGAGCCTTCACCAAGCTTTGGTCTAACCTGATCATAAAGATAAATTGTGATAAATATCACTGCCTAGCTGGGCCTCTCATGCAAAAAAAGCGCTTCTCTGAAGCGTCTGTGTATTCAATTTATCTCGGAAGTGGTGCAGTCTTGTGATACTTGTCAGAACCAAAAGGAGAAAATGTATTTAGAGGGAAATGGTGTTTTCTGTTCTTCAATCTCATGTCTGAACTTCTAGGCTGGTCACACTCCTCTCAGGGCTGCCTAATGCCCACGCAGATCTACTATGACCTACCTGGCAACTCCCAGCTGCTTCCCCCCCTCCACACACACACACACACACACACACACACACACACACACACACTGCTGCAAGCACCATAGATCTTAGAACACTTGTGTGGCCGTAGCTGCCAGCTGAGCTCCAGAGGGCAAATACTGGGTCCTGATCTTTAGCAGCTGTTATTGGATGGGCCAGTGGCTGTGTCCACAGCTATCCAATGAAACTCCTGCAGGAAAGAAAGGCCTCTACCTGTTCCTGCCCGGCCCACCTCACGAAGACCTGCTTTAATCAGAAAGTTTGGGGAACCGTGCCATATGCCCCACCCAACAGCCCCTCACCCGCAGTAGAACACAGCCTTCTGCCAGGAGCGCAGCCGGTCCACCTTCTCAGCGACTGTGTTTGCAAACTCCACGAACTGGCAGCAGAAGGGCGCCTCTCACAACAGCAGGACGAAGGCATTCATGCTGCAGGGGCAAAGGCAAAAAGGACAATGACAGTTGACAACCTGGGGTTGCAAAAGCCTTCACACCAGTGGTTCAAGGAACACCACCCTCCCACAGGCCCTCAGAAGTAAGATGCTACAAGGTACCTGTTTCTGCCAAGCAGTTCAACACCCCACCTCACCCCACTGCTGTAGCAGTATCCATAACTACCCAAGCATGCTGGAGGAAGAGCCTAGTATCTGCTCTTTTTACCCTTCCAACTGTGAAGTGAACTAAGGTCCTTGCCTCGATGTTATCTTGAGCCAGCAGCATGCTCATCCACAGAACTTAGCCACAGTGCCAGCTGCTAGGAGTATTATCATAGTCACCAACACTGCCCCTGTGGGCAGGCTGCCCCCAGTCACTGAGGACTGCTCATAGCCTGAGACCTGAGACCATGTGGGTCAGGCAGACAGAGGCAGGGTATTGGGCAGCCCATGCTGGAAGCTTCTACTCAGGTGGCTTCAATCCTTGCCCAGTTGCTGGGAGCAGCTAAGCGGCTGCTGCTGAAGGCCTTGGCTTCCATAGGTGGGTAATGGTCATGACCAGACAACTGGGTCTTTGCCACATCTGGAAGAAAGTGCTGTTGACAGCCTGATTAACAGACACAGCTCTTGTAATTCCTGCCCACTGCCTGCCCACCGTGGCTGCTAGTCTTCCAAATATCAGCTCACTATTCTGCCAATCTGTACACAACCTCTACAGTCCCCATCCTCGCCACCTTGGGCCAGCACAGGCCTCCACACACATCCACTCCACAAGACCAAAATCACCCTGGCCTGAGGCCTAAGGCGGGACCTGTACCTTGCCCCAAATGACTGGGCAAGCACTAACAAATGCTAATGCTTCCCCAGCGCCTTGAGCCGCCCTCTCTCTGGCGCCCCCTCCCGGGATCCAGCTGCCAGGAAGAGGGTGATGAGGAGTGCACCTGTGGATGCTATAGCACCAGTTACACCTGCATCTGCCCCCCTAACTAGCCCTGCTCACCGCCTCACAGCTGGTCGACCACCCTCTTAGACCCCCAACTCTGACCTTACACACCATGGCTCTGGAGCTCCGAGAGGGAAGATCCCATTGCAGTAGATGAGGAGTCTACAGTGTTGAGCCGGGTAGATGCTCAGTAACTGTGTCTGTGACCCTGTACTCAATAAGGGCTCAGCTGGCTGTCCCCCTGGCCCATCACTGGTGGGAGCAGGGAGGGGGATAAGACCTGCATCACAGACCTCAAGCCCCACTGGGGCAGGCCACTCACAGCTACTCACATCATCCACACGCCAGCTGCAATATTCAGAGGGTGGATGGTGACACAGTTGAAGAGTCCAGAGATGGCACAGGCTTCAAAGCAAATGACACGGGCAGGAGTTAGTGGAGTATGCGGCAGACACGGCAGAAGGCTGTCTGGGCAGACACTGAGAACATGCTCAATACTAGGGCTTCCCTCAGCCACCCACCCTCACCTGAGACAGCTAGCCTGTTCCTGAGCCTCAAACCCAGCCACTTTCACCCTTGGGGAGGATGGTAAAGGCAACACCCTTCTCACACCTAAGGCTCTGATGGGCCAGCTCTTGGTTCCCAGCTATTATCAAAACCCCCTCAAGAGGTCAGGCCTGTTCTGCTCTCAACAAAAACCTTAGCAAGGGCCACCAATCAGCATCCACAAAGTAGGCTGCTCAAAAAGCCCTCTGAATTGGAAAATTCTACTCAGATTTATTTGAGATTGTTGTTGTTTATGCTTGCTTGATTAGGGTTTTGGTTTTTTTTCCCCCCCGTTGAGACAGAGTCCTGCTCTGTAGCCCAAGATACACTATCCTGCTTCCTCAGCCTCCTGGGGGCTGGGATTACAGGCACGTGCCACTATGTCTGGCTACAGCTTGAATGTGGGTCAGGATAGGGATGCTTCTCATGATACACTGATGGGCACCAGGTAAGATCCAAGTGACAGTTCCACGTCTAAAACACCAGCCAAGTGATCCATCCTCGTCATGTAGGCCCCTCAGCTCATTTTCTCTCCTACACATGGCCACGCTGTGTCCCAATAGTAGAACAGCAAGACGCCATGCAGGGACAATGTATCCTCTTCTTCCCCATCATAGAACTTCACTTCAGTGTGGAGCCTAAGGTTCTTCTCCTCTGTCAGCACCTCAGGGACACAGTCTGCCACACCCACTCACAGCCCGCAGCTGGCTTCACCAGGAAGTCCCTCACCAGGAACTCTGGGAGCCTCTGAGGACATTCCTGGGAGTTGCCCAGCTTGGTAGGACACAAGCCCAGGTTGTCGCCAGGGAGGGGCAGAGTGCTGGCCCTCTGAGGCTGCAATTAGCAACCAACTCATTAAACTTGCAGCAGGCCTATGGCACCTGATCCCTCCACTGGGCCTGGAATTCCACCGTTTTCCTCTTTCCTGTGTTACACTATGCAAATGGAAGCTGATGCAGGAGAATGGATCTGAGTGGCCCAGCTCCTATGCCATAAAACTGCCTTCTCTAATAAAGAACCCAAGGCAGCACTCACCCATGTGTGGCTCTGGCCGCAAAGCTCCCGGGGACACAAAAGTGAGGGACTACGCACCTCCTGCCTGTGTGGGGTTGGGCCTGTGTGGGGTAGACCTGAGGGGCCTAGACTGCTGGCATCAGCATTCCATCTGTGGCTCCACTTCACCCACACTGTCCTACACAGACAGCTCTGGGGAGGACCAGGTCACAACGCAGAGAAACGGAAGTCCTCTGACAACCAAGGACTCAGAAACATCCACTTGGGCTGCTACTGCTATGTCCTCCATAAAAGGCAGATGTCACTATGCAATCTTCTCTTCTTTATAGCTATTGTCTCCAGGTGCCTTTGGGACCAGAATAAATCTCTCCAAGGCCCTTCACTCTAAGAGTGAAATGACTGGTTAAGACACAGCTCTTGTCAAAACCCCCTACTGAATTTCTAAAGCAAATACACTTTGCCCCTCCCCCAAAATCTGTAGGCTGGGGGGGGGGGGACAACTGAAGTTAGTGCCACGGGTTTCCCCTAAGATTTCAACTATGGTTCAACCCAGAAGGAGGGCTGAGTTGGGGGAGACCTTCTGGAGTAGCACAGACACCCACTTTAGGAAGCACAGGACTGGGCGGGATTTCCAAAGTCAAACTAGAAGTCGCGGGGGGGTCACTGATGGGATCACCAACATGGAGGGAGGTCAGGATCTTCCTTGCTCCTGCACCTCTTAACACCGCCTTGAAACAGCTATCTGTGCAGGAGAGGATCTGAATCCGACCTCAGCAAATTCCCTCCGGAACTGCCTTGCCAGGGCAGCACACAACTAGCCCCACCCAATCCACCTGAACTTCCAGCCGGAGCCTCTGAATAGATGGGGCTCCTATTTACTCCTTCAGGCAAGAGAGCAGATGGGTCTGCCCTACCCACACAGTTTCGGCTCCTGTACCAGGTCGGCAATGGGATCCTCGGACCTCCCTTTCCTGAGACCAGTATTCCCCCTGGGCTTCTAGGAATTCACAATGGAAGGGACAGACAGGATTTAGGAAACACATTCCGTTCAAAAGTCTGGTTTGGAAAGCCAGCAACATAGCTGCACGTAAGAGGCAGACCTGCCTTTCTCTTTTATCCTTTTAGAGCTCTCTGGGACCTAAACTCAGGGGGTGTGAACCAGGGATTGTTGTGGAAGATTCCGGGCCGGTGAGAAGCATTAGGAGAGGGTGGACAGCTGAAGGGCTGGAGTCTAAATGGACACTGAGAAACCAATGAGCTGCTTCTCCCGCACCCCCTGCCCAGCCATCCTGTGGGGCCATCTACCCCCTGGCACCGTCAGACTCTCAAGCAAACTTGCTAGCCTGTGGCGACCTGCCCCCGCCCCCACTTATGAACAAGCTTTGCCCAAAGGCTGGGAATTCGGCAGTCCCACCCCAGCCCAGGTGAGCATCGCCAGGCCGAGGAGGACCAGGAAAAAGAGAGACGCTCGTGCTCTGTGAGTCTCAGCTCCTCTGGACAAGGCCGGGTCAGCTCGGCCTCTGGCCACCGCACTTCGGGTGGCAGAACGCAGGCCCGAGGCCAGGAGCTATGGCAACCCCGAGGACGCCCGCTCCCCCGGCCGCGGTACTCACACACGGCCCCCAGCACGCCCGCCAGGCGGCATAGCCAGCGGTACCACCATGTCATGCCCTCCTCCTGCGCCGGCGGGGCAGGGCCCGCGGCCGCCCCTGCAGCGCCCGAGCCGCTCATGCTGCTGGGACGCTACGCTCTAGGCTGCGCGCAGCCCCAGGCACGCACAAAGGGACGTGTCCACCCGCGCACGGCCTTGTGGGAGAGGCGGCGATTAGCATAAGGGCGGACCCGCAGGCTAGTAGTGGGGGGCGGGCGGGAGGCGGGGACTGACGTATATTAGCATAAGGGGCGTGTTTACAATCGTTAGGGTCTCCTCGCCGCCGAGACCCAGCAGGTACGCCGGATTCGGACTGGCCTTTTTTGATTCCCAAGATTGGAAGAAGTCGCCTAGAAATGGCAAAGGTCCTACCCCAATGGCCAGGAAATTCCACCTTGCAGTAGAATGAGCTTTCAAGCCCGGCTGGAGCAGGTTATGGGAGGAAAACGCCAGTCAGGTTTCCTGTATCCTTTATTAGCTACTGGGGCTGGGACAGCTTTTCCCGATCTCCACCTCCCAGCTCCAGCCCTTCTGCACCTGGAAAAGTCCCTAAAAGAGATTCCCTAAGGCTGGCAGGCGTTAGAACCTCTCAAGACGCTAGTGTTGCACGCTCCGGGGCTGGTCACTTAAGTGGAGGGTTGCCTCCCTTTCTGGCGGTTGGAGAGAACTCTAAGACAGAGTCAGACTGTTGTCCTGTTCCGGTGTCCTCGATGGTCCAGTACTGACCCTGGAGGCTGGCATGAGTCTCCAGGAAACCAGGGCTAAACTCCAGTTCAGCCTCGCTGCCTTCGGACTCCCAGAAGAGTGCCTGCTGCCCCCAAAATGTTGTGGTCCTCAGGCTGTGGATATCTCTGATCTGGGGAGAAGCAAGTAGCCAGTAGAAACCATGATTGACCATTATCTAATTTTATAGACTCCTGGCTACTCAGAACCATGTTTGATTCTCACAGGAGCCCCCATGAGGGACATGCCATTCTAACTGAAGTTCAGAGGCTTTGGGCTGCTTCCCTAGGATACACAGCCAGTTGCCAGAGCTGGAATCCTGCCCAGGCCTGATTATGGGGTGATCTGATATCTTGCAGCGCACACAAACCCACAACCCTATCTATGCTCTTCTGGAAAAAAAAAAAAAATACCAGGCCTGAACATGATGCTTCCACCCTGGTCAACAGGCAGTCTACCCCAGGAAAGGTTTTCCCTCTTGGTTCTTGCAGGTGGAGCAGCAAGCATTTGCTGGTGAGTTAGTGTGGAGGAAACCCTCTTTCCCCTTCTTTCAAATAATTTTGAAGTTTGGGGTGAGAAATAAACTGAAAGGGTTCCCTAAACCCAGCATCCCCGTTTTCCTTCCTAGAGACAGCTCTCCAGAAGCATATTAAAAGTCACCCCATTTCTGTCCCCATCCTGATGACCTCACCGAGATATAGTTGGCATTGATCCTCTCAGAGGCAGTGCCCATGTCACTGGCCAGGGCACGGATGGCAATGCGGGCCTGTGGGGCCACACTGATGAAGAACCGGCAACTCCTTGCATTCCTCCCATCTGGGCTCCGTTGGGGGCTCACAATTTCACCCCGAGGTCCAAAGAGCTGCCTGTCACATTCTACAGGCAAGAACAAGCAGATTGGCTGGCTGTGGACCACCAGAGGGTCCCTAGCGGACTCCCTCCCCCCACTGCTGCTGAGCCTTTGTTCAGACCGCTTCTAATAGACTAGCATCAGGCAGTGATCTGAAAGGGGGAGGTGGGGATGGCTCCACAGCTGAAGTGCTATGTGCAAGCCTGACAGCTTGAGTCTGATTGGTAGAACCCACACGGTGGGTGGGAAAGAACCTCTGACACCGCCCCTGCCTGACAACACACACACAAGACAATTTTTTTTTTTTAAGGGAAAGGGGAGCTGATGAGATAGCTCAGTGGGTAAAAATCTTGGTTCTTGCCACACAAGCCTGATAACCTGAGCTCAGTCCTAGGAACTCACAAAAAGACAAAAGGAGAAAGTTGACTCCGTGGAGTTGCCCACTGTCCTCCACACCCACACCATGCCATGCACATGCCCCCACACATACATCAGACACACACAATCATAATAATAATAAATCATAATGAATTGAAGGGACGGAAAGGTTCCAAGCTTTGGTTCCCTCCGCTGTGAGGAGGAGGGAACAGTGGCATGCTTTAGGCAGGGAATTTTAAAAGAGGATTCAGTGGGGGCTCAGAGCTTAAGAGCATTGACTGCTCTTCCAGAGGACCTGAGTTCAATTGCCAGCAACCACATGGTGGTTCACAACCATCTATAACAAGATATGGTGCCCTCTTCTGGCCTGCAGGCATACATGCAGACAGAACATTATATATTTAAAAAGAGGATTCAATGAACTTATACCACAAAGTACTTAAAATACAAAACTGGCAGAAAAGTTGGGGTTCAGTTATGCTGTTCATGGCTATCATCAGTAGTCGGTGAACCTAAGCTTCCTGTAAGACGGACTGTCTGCATGTGAGAAGTGAGAGGCAATGAGAAGGAAGCCACTGTGCTTCCCAGGAGGACCCCAGCACCTGTGCACTCGGCCACTAGCACAGCTTACTGCTGGTGGCAGCTGCGGGAAAGGGAGACACGTTCACACTAAGCCTTTGCGAGGCCATGCCCTGTTGTACCACTTTCAGATGTGGCAGAAACATCTGGAATCGGCAAGGTAAAAGATATCTTCAGTCACCTTGGGCTTCTACATCAAACTTCTAAGGTGATCGAGAGGGCTCACAGAGGACACTGTTTGGGCTCTGGGTGAAACAGGAATCTATGAGATGCCCTCTGTATGAGCAGTATGTAGTGCGGGCATCTTTCTTGTGGGTGCTAGCATACACACTGTCACAGGAAGCAGGCTGAAGGAAACTGTCTCACCGACCTGAGAGGACCTTGAAAGAGTTGAGAACCAAGGTCAAGGGAATGGGGCAGTGGCCTGAGGGATGGAACAATGACGTGGACCATATCAATTCCACCCATCCAGCTTCACGGCCACAGAGGAACCCCATCCTGACCATTTGGAAGACATTGCCTGCTCCCAGTTTCCAGCTTGGCCAGCTCCCTCCTGGCCTGCCCATGACCCTGTTGAAAATGCCCTGTGCATTGGCTGGAGAGAAAGCTCAGAAGTTAAGAGCACAGGCTGTTCTTCCAGGGGTCCTGAGATCAATTCCTAGCAACCACATGGTAGCTCATACCATCTAATGAGATCTGGTGCCCTTGTCTGGGATCCAAGCATATATATATATATGCAGGTAGAACATTGTATATATAATAAACAAATAAACCTTTTTTTTTTAAAGAAAAGAAAGAAAATGCCCTGCCCACAGCAACCTAGGCCTAGCTCCCCAGCTCCCCAGTGAGAATATGGGGAGTCCCAGGCGCCTGGCGTACCTCTGTAGAAGGTCCCTGGGGCAGGTTGGCTCCAATACCGTAGCAGCACTCCCCGTCCTGGCTGCACACGATGCTGCCTCACCACCAATGTGTTGGTTTTGGTGCTGAAAGTCATGCCAGACATCTTCCAGCATATCTTCCTCCATGTGAACCTACCCCAAAGCAGCAACAGCTCCCCTAGAAAGGGCAGGAGAGTGAGAAACCAGCACCCCACTCAAGTCAGCAACAGTGTCTCAGGGCTGAGTTCAAACAACCACCCTCTCTCTTCTGCCTAATATGACTACATAGGGGCCATATCAGCAAAGCTCTCATCCCCCCAGTTCCCTGTCTTATAAAGGGACATCCCCACGCGCCAGTCACGAGACAGCCTTAAAAATGCCAAACAGGAACATCCTGCCAAAAACGGGATACACTGGAATTGTGCCACAGGCCCCCAAGCCCAGCTGTTGCCCGCCTGCCTCTGGATGTACCTGCACTACACTTGAGGGTGCTCTCGAGGATTTGGACGGTCACCACTTCACCCAGAGGCCGCCCAATGGCCACCACACAGTCTACCTGCCCTTGACCTCGCATGTCAATTGTTCCTGTGGGTTCCAGGTACTGCCTTCCACAGGCACCTACAGAGGGCGAGAGGGAGGTGAGGTAATCAGAGCAGAGCAGGGCTGAAAGCCAGGGCTGGCAAAGGGTGAGAAGGGGGCTGTGAGTCGGAGCATCAGTCACCATGCTGGGCACTAAGCCACGTCTGTGTGCTTCAGGGAAAAGGAGGCAGTGTGCTGTGTGGGCTTGGGGCTGCATGGATCTGAGCTCCTGACCCTGCAATCTTCAGGTTATTTGAAGGGGATAGAAGTAAAAGTGTGACTTCTGAACTGGAGAGATGGCTTGGTCAGTAAAGTGCTTTCTTGAAAGCATAAGGACCAGAGTCCAACCCCCAGAACATACGTTTTAAAGGGCAGGTATGGAGGTGCACTGGTGAAGCAGAGACAGGTGGATCCCTGGGGCTCAGCCAGCCAGCCTAACCTACTTGGGTAAGCTCCAAGCCAATGAGAGCCCCTGAGGAATGACACCCAAGGTTGTCCTCTGGCACACACACACACACACACACACACACACACACACACACACCTACCTGCACCTATGTACACATAAACACAAGCATACACATTCAACCATGAAAAGCACAAGAGGCCCCGGGCCCAGTGGCACATGGTCTAGTGCCTGAGTGTATGCCCAGGCATGCCCAGGTCAAGACGCCAACCTTCCCAACAGGAAGCAGGAAGAAACCTAACCATAGTCTTCCAGGTTTTCCTGGATCCCCAGAGACTGGGAGACTGGAAAGAGGGTGTGGCCTTGGGCTTGGGTCTGGGACCACTCCAGAGAAGCAACAGTAACAGCAGCCTTCGTCTGGCTGGGAAGAGTAGCTTCCTTGTGGGCCAGTGAGCTGAGGGTCTCCTGCCCTGCACAGGGTCCAGCCCAGCAGCCCCTCACTGTCACTGGCTTGGGTAGGTGCTGGCAGAAGCTGGCTGGCACAGGCACTTGGGCCTGGGGTCCAAGGCAGGTATCATGCCGGCGCTGGATGCCATCCCCACAGGAGACGGAGCACTGTCAGGAAAGAGGTGGAAGATCATGGTGACCCTCTCGAGAGACCACAGGACAAGGTGTTGTGATGTCACCCCTTCATACCCCGGTAAATGACAGGTGTCTCTGCCGTACAGATGAGGACATTAGAGCTAAAGAGATGCCTTTGTGGGGCCTCACGTGTGTACAAGACCTGAGATTCTGGTCTTGGGGTCCAGCCATCTCTGTCTCGGCCTCTTTGTCCCTCAAAGCCTTAAAGAGGGGTCCAGGGTGGCCTTCTCTACCTATAGCTCATTTGACCCCAAGTACATGTTTGTCCTTTCTTTATCTGATGTCCAGATTCCTTCCGACCAAGGTTAGGTGAGGTGGGGAGCATGCCCCCGAGGACTACAGTTTATCCTGTCTATTCTGCCTGTGCTGTCTACCACATGAGTGAGCTCCTCCCAGAGGAACCAAGCTCTACCTGCCCTCATCTCTCTGGTGATTTTCTGGTGCTTGTCACAAGATGACACTGGTCTCTGGTAGTGAGGCTCCCAGTATCTGCAGATGCCAGGCTTCTCTCAGCCCAGCTGGGGGTCTCAATGCCTTGCTGTGTCCCTGTCTCTGAGTATGCACCACAGCAGACACTCTCCCCTCCTTCCAAGGGTCATAATGAATCAGCACCACAGGCCCCCTCATGCACAGACCCCTTGTGGATGCCTTGCTTAGCGCCAGCTAGAGCTCCTGGGACCAGGCTGCTCTTACCTCTGTCCAGGTGCTGATGTGCCACCGGTAGGCACAGTCAGTAATGAGGCAGGGGACTCTGGCCTGGGGCTGCACCAGAGCCTTACAGAAAGCTTCATCCACCTCACTGTCATGGCCTTGGTCAAGCTGCATGCAAGCCACCATTCGTGAGGCAGTGCCAAGGCCGCAGCTGGCTGAGCACGGGCCAAGGGACAAGATTTTCCATCTGCAGGAAGAGCAGACTCCAATGACCCCAATGACAGCTGGACCTTTGTGGAGGCTAGGTCACTTGTGGGGGACTCTTGAAGAACCCCCAGTTCCTTCAACAATGGTCTGCACAATTCCCTGGCCACTGAAATGCCTAGCTGGCCATGGGTTTCCACTGACCTCATGAACTACAATGTTGCTCATGTTGTTGGTTGGCCCAGTACTGCTCTGGGACCCTGGGACCCTGGACAATGGTATGAGCCACACCAAAACCCCACCTCAGGGGCATGTGGCCTACACCTTGCCACCAGTGACATCTAACCCTGCATGGCCCTTTGTCCTGAGGGACCTGTCCTGCGCACTGCATATGGGCATGACTAGCTTCTGCCCACTAGGAGCCAATAGCAAATGTCCTTGGTGGTGACCATTAAACTAAAGTTGTCCATGTGCTCTTTGAGGCAGAATCATGCCTGGCTGAGAAACTAGGGCCCTAGAAAGAAGAGAGACCACAGACAGATCGGTGCTCGTTACAGTAGCCACACAACATCCCAGTGGTAACCAGAGCTCATGTGTGCACGCTGTTCCCATTTAAAAGACAAACAAAGAAAGAAAGATTTATCTGGGTGTGGTGGCACATGCCTACAATCCCAGCATTTGGGAAGTGGAGGCCTGAGGCTCAAAGAATACGAGGTTTTCTTCAGCTACATAGAGAATTTGAGGCTAGCCTGGCCTATATAAGACACTGTCTTATAAAAAAAAAAACAACAACAAAAGCAAACCATAGATCAATTGTAAATATAACATGCAAGAAAAATACAGGCACACAGACTGTTTAGCAAAAACAAAGGACAAGATACATGTGCTTTGGATGTCAAGTAATTTCTAAGCTATAAAATGTTAAATCATTACATATACCTGATTAAGAAAAAACCTGACAGGCTGCGGTGGTAGCTCTTCCATTTCTGCAGGGAACGGCATCCCTGCCTCCCCATACACAGAGCCTGTAGGCCCTCCCACAGCTGTGCCTGTAAAACTGACAACCCACCAGCATTGTCCTTGAACCTCAGCTCCCACATCCAGCTTGGCCTACCAAGCAGCCCTATTTTCTGCAGTGTCTCTGAGCTATTACTGTGTCTTGCAATCTCCAGGAGTCCTGCCTGGAGTCTGTGCACTGGGCATACCCCTCCCACACTATACCCCACCTTCACCTGGGAGGACAGGGCTCCGGGCTGCAGGTCTCGTGGGGCTCGGGACGAGGCAACCCCTGGCACTGGGTATCAGGCAGGATCTCTTCGTCGTTATCCTCTCCATGAGCCTGGGCACAGTACAGGATTCTCCGTGCGAGCCCTCCCCCACAGCTCACACTACAGGCTGCCAGCTTATAACGCCACCTGGGAAGAATTGAAGTTAGTGGAACCCAAAGGGCCACATACCTTCCCCTCATTTCTCCAGTGGGAAGAAATAGATTGGAAAGGGCATGGAGAGCTTTTGCTCCCTCAGGAGGCTCAGGACAGTGGACAGAGTATTCAAACCAACCCACTTCACAGAAGGGAAAGCCTAGGGCAAAGGCAGGAGGGGAAAAGTTGGGGTACAGTAAGGAACCTGCAAAGGTCTGTAATGAAAATCCTAGCACTGGCCTCACCCTGGAACCTGCCATCAGCCATGCCAACTTTCCTAGCCACCATGGTTGGCTCTGTTGCCCCAAACATTGTTCATCACACT
Organism: Alexandromys fortis; assembly: GCF_014885135.2. Lineage (NCBI taxonomy): Eukaryota > Metazoa > Chordata > Mammalia > Rodentia > Cricetidae > Alexandromys > Alexandromys fortis. The sequence continues at coordinate 2,501,398 of NW_026067969.1, read as the reverse complement.
GTCTCGTTCATTGTCCATCACCCCCAGTGTCAGTTCCAGGAGGGCCAGGACATCTTCCTTCTTTGTCATTGCTGTGCCCTCTGGCTGCAGTTAGCACCTGGGCATAGTAGGTGTTCAGTAAAGAGTGTGCAATGAATCAATGTTCCATCAACATATGTGCTTGAATGGGCCAGGTCATACTAGCCTTGGGAAGCTCAGGCAGAAGGGTCATAAGTTAAAGGCCTACCTGGGCTACATAATGAAGTTAGTGTGTAGCTTAGTGAGACCCTGTCTTGACATAAAAGTAAAAGGGGAGCTGGGAATATAGCTCAGTGATAGAGTGCTTGTTTAGATGGACAAAGCCCCAGTATTAAAAAAAAAAAAAAAAAAGTGGCCATGAGTAGTGGCATACACCTTTGAGGCAACAGTATGAGTTCTAGGCTAGCCTGGTCTACATACCAAATTCTAGGCCAGCCAGGGCCACATAGTAAGATCCTGTCTCATAAAAATTAAATAAATAGATTTTTTTTAAAAAAAAATGTGCCTGCATCATTACCATCCCAGGCCCCACAAAGGTACATAATCTGGGGGTGGTGACAGAGCTGAATGCAGATCCACGACTGCTTATCTCCCAGGCAAAGTTCTCAGGGATAGGTTAGGTTAGGACAGGGCTCAGGGTCGCAGTCCTTGAAGGGGGATGGCCTAGGTACTGGCCAGTACTTTGAGTGAGGTAGAGATACAGGGCAGCCATGGTCCAGCTGCATACAATGAACAGCCACTGGCACCCATCCCCCTCCACAGGTCACTGGGTATGGTACCAAGACTTGCGCCTCCCACCTGAAGGAGAATGCCAAGGCTTCATAGGAGACCAACCCCGGGGTCAGACTTTTCCCTGCACTCCATCCCCAGCTCACCGAGCAGGACATGGGCCAGCCTGGCAGACCTCCCACCGACTCGAAGGCTTACTGGCCAAGTCACATAGCTCTTCCTGGACAGGCATCTTGAGGACAGAATCCATGCACAGGAAATGCAGCTCCGTCAGACCTGCCCGGGAGGAGCAGGGATGCTGTTGACCCAGTAGGCCACCTTGGTGAGGACCACAGCATTTGTTCCCTGGTCAGCTCCAAAGCCAAGGTCCATCTGGGACTTACCAGCTGTGTGCACTTGGACAACTGACTTAACCTCTCTGATCCTCTGGTTTCCATATAACGGTATCTACCTAGCAGAATCATTTATAGAGATTGCATAATGAAGGGAGTGAGATGCCTGCTGCCCGGAGCTGCTGCTGTTGTTGCGAAGCACATTAGACATCGCTGTCACATTGTCTCTTGGCCTCTACCCATGCTCATGCAAGCAATCCTACTTAAAGGTGATGGCCACAAATAAACTAACAAAAAGATATAAAAGTAGGAGAGGGACTTGCTGTGGAAAAAATAACATATATACACATTTATGTGTGAAAAAGTGAAAGAATAAGAATAAATAAAGCCAGGCAGTGGTGGCACACGCCTTTAATCTCTTGCAAGGCAGAGGCAGGTAGAGCTCTGTGAGTTTGAGGTTAGAGCTAGTTCCAGGACAGCCAAGGTTACACAGGGAAATCCTGTCTGGAAAAAAATGGAGAAAAAGAGAAAGGAAGGAAGGAAGAAAGGAAGAAAGGAAGGGAGGAAGGAAGGAAGGAAGGAAGGAAGGAAGGAAGGAAGGAAGGAAACTGAAAAACCAAAACAAACAAACCAACAAACCCAAAGGAAGAAGAAATTTTTTTAAGAGTATCTTTTGAGGGCCAGGGTAGAGTGCTTGTGTGTCATGCACAAAGTCCTGGATTCAATCCCTAGCACGGCACGAAAAATGGGTCTGTGGTTAAGATCTCATTATGCACTTTCAGAGGACCCACATTCAATCCTCAGAACCCAAGTCAGGCAACTCATAGCAGCCTGTAACTCCAGCCCCAGGGGTTCTGATGTCCTCTTCCGGCCTCTACTGCACCTGCACTCATGGGCACAAACCCTTGCACACACACACACACACACACACACACATAATTAGACATCTAATAAATCAGTACTATACATGCTGACACAAGTCTACAATCCCAACACTCAAGAGATGGAGGCAGGAAGGAATTCTAGGGCATCCTTGACTACATAGTTAGACAGCAGCCTGAACTACCTGAGATCCTGCTGTGTCTATCAAAAAAGTACTGCTAGGGTTGGTTTTCTCCATCTATCCCTTAGGAATCTCTTTCTGGTCAGTTCTAAACAGATGTGTTTGGGTAAGCAAGTGGTTAGGGTTGTTTCAGGACATTGTGTGTCTCCTCACACCCTTCTCAGCCCCATAGAATGGCTATTGAAAACTCAGAAAACAGCAAATATTAATAAAGATGTCAAATTCCATTCCAAAAACGAGAAAAATATCCACTCCGAAAAGCAGTACAGAGGGGCCTGCAAAAGTTAAGCATGCCATGGCAACATGACTTTGCAATCCTTCTTCCTGTGCTCACCAGAAGAACCAAGAACCAGGCTGTGGGACATAGGCACATGTCCAGAGCAGTTGTGCCAACAAAAGCAGAAGGGAGGCCGCTAGCAGGTGTCCATCCACGCACAGGTGACAGAAACAGCACAGTCCAGCTCTACAGTGGAACAATCTTTGGGGCCAAGAAGGAATTCTGACACCATTACAGCATGTCTGAACCTAGGTAACAGGAGCCAGTCACAGAATGATGCACTCCACATAGCTAAGGTCTGTGAGAGTCAAGTCCACAGAGAATGAAACTAAATGGGCGATCGGGGGCTGGAAGGTGATGGGTGTTGGTGTTTAATGAAGACAGGGTCTAGTCTGGAAGGGTGGAATGTTCTGGAGATGGATGGTGGATATGACGAATGCCACTGAGTGAAACATTTAAAATGTTACTGATTAGGGCTGTTCATGGTTAAGAGCGCTTACTGCTCTTGCAGTGGACATGGGCTCTTGGTCCCTGGCACCCCCGCCCAGCAGCTCAGAGTCATCTGTAACTCCAGTTCAAGGAGATCTGATGCTTCTTTTGACCTTCATGGCTGCACATACATGATGCACAGGATGCACAGACGTATACACAGGAGCGTATACATAAATAATTTTTTTTTTTGAGACAGGGTTTCTCTGTAGCTTTGGTGCCCGTCCCGGAACTAGCTCTTGTAGACCAGGCTGGCCTCAAACTCCCAAAGATCCGCCTGCCTCTGCCTCCCGAGTGCTGGGATTAAAGGCATGCACCACCACCGCCCGGCCATAAATAAATATTTTTACATGGTTAAGGGGTATGTGGGCATTTTCCACAATGGGAAAGACAGAACACTTTCTTTCTTGTGGGATACTTGATCACACGATGAACCCTGAGATTGTGCTAATTAAATAAAATCAGTTGTTGAAGGAGCTGCAGGGCTGCGTTCCGGCAGCCCTGGCTCCCACATGGCAGGCTTATGCCCCGAAATAATTACACGGAAATTGTATTCTTTTAAACACTGCCTGGCCCGTTATCTGTAGCCTCTTACTGGCTAGCTCTTATATATTAATCTAACCCATTTCTAATAATCTGTGTAGCTCACAAGGTGGCTTACCAGAGAAGATCTTAACCTGCTTCTGTCTGGAGTGGGAGAATCATGACAACTCCTCGACTAAGCTTCTTTCTCCCAGCATTCTGTTCTGTTTACTCTACCCACCTAAGGGTTGGCCTATCAAGGGGCCTAGGCAGTTTCTTTATTAATAAGAAATCACTCCCACATCAATCAGCCTCGGGCCAAGAGGGAGAGTCAGCAACTAGTTGACAGGAAGTAGCCATAGAGAGTAAGAGGGAGTCAGAAAAGCAGATAGAGAAACGCACAGGAAGTAGTAGGGAGGGACTTTGAGTTTGGCAGCCTTTCTGGTTTGGGACTGGAAGAGAAGCTCTCTTCTCTGGGACACTGGCTAAGAAGGAAGGTCAGCTGGTTGCTCCTCGGCCTCTCTGAGTGAGCAGGTTTCCACCCTAGCATCTGACTCCTGAGTCTTTATTGGTAAAATTGTAAGACTGAGGTTTAGTTTTAGAACAACACCTTTTTTTAAAAAAATGTACCTTTAAACAGCTTTCAACTTTGGTGGTCGGTTTGCGCACAGCTCTGTAGGACTTAAGGGGCACACTCTTGGGTGCCAGTCTTTCTAGGATTTATCTTTCTCTTTGAGTCAGGCATGAAACACATTTAGTGGTCTTACTGAGTGCCATACTCACATAGTTTGTCTTTCCTGGTAGCCCCTCCTTTAGCACTGATCTAGGCAGAAGGTGAGTAGATAAGAAATAAGAGAGGTTTCATGAGTATCCTCAGTCTCACCTCGCCCACAAGAGGTGGAACACAGCCCCATCACAGGAGTCCACACATGCACTGCCTGAGCTCCTGGCTTGTCACTGCCCGCAGTGGTTGGAGCCTCCTCTCCAAGAGACACAGTGTCCAGCTAAAGAAAGCAATGAGCAGGTGAGTTTGGCATTCTCACCTCTGCCTCTGAGCTCCCAGCTCCCCAGCTCCTCTCCATTTTGGGAGGCAAGAGGGAATATTCCAAACACCCCAGGGATCCCCCACTTCTGTTCTCTAGAGAGGTTTATGTCCTACCCCTGGTAAAGCCCTCACCGTGTGCCTCACTTTGGCCTGTGCAGGCTCCTTATCGTTCCAAGTGTTCTCTGTAGATTGGGGCTGGAAACTAAGGATCAGGAGTGGATTTGTAAGCATGCTTGGCCCTGCAGTCCCTAGCCCATACGAATCCAGGGCCTTCCAGTCTGAGAGCAACATCATCAGCCTGAAGGCTGATGGGCAAAAGATGGAAGAATTACTCTTATAGAAACTGGATGAACTCTTTACTTGCTGTGCTTGGTGTCTCAGGCCTGCGATCCCTACAACTCAGGAGGCCTGGGCAGGAGGATTGGAAGCTCAGTGGCTATGTGGGCTATAGAGAGTTCAAGGCCAACTTGAGCCATTTAGTGAGACACTGTCTCAAAATTTAAAATAGATGAAGAAAAGGACTAGGGATGTAGCTCAGTGGTAGAGTGTTTGCCTAACATGCTGAAGGCCCTGGATTTGGTTCAGATGATCCCCTCTCAGATACTTCTAGCGGGCTCTATTTTTTTCTCAGCCTTGCCTTGCCCCTTTCAGAGGCATTCTAAGTGTGTCTGTCCTGAGGACAGAGTCCTCGCTCTGGCCTGCAGGAAGATGACAACCTATATTTTTCATTCTCCCAGCTAAGAAAGGACCCAGGAATCCTGGCCACCCTCCTTCCCCCATCCACTCACCTGGCCCCAACCTGGAGAACATGTGGTCCTGAAACAGGGCTCCTGCGTAGGTGCAGTCTCTTCTGTGAGACAGGGACCTGCAGTGGCTGCGTCCTGCAAGTCACCCACTCTGGGCACACACGTCACATTTCTTGAGGCCATTTCTTCACAGGTGGGCATGCAAGGGTCAGGGCCTGATACCTCTGGTCTAAAGATGACATGTGGCTGTCATCAGGCTATGGCCCTGCCGCCTAGCGGGAGGTACAGCTTAACTCCTGGGGCTGGATGGGGGTATCTAGGATTCCATACATAGACCCCATTAAAAAGCAAAGCTCAGCAGCTTTCTCCGAAGTACTGGTTCGTCACACCTCAGGTTTTCCTCAACATGAACTCTGTGTGTTGGGACAGTGAGATGGCTAAGTGGGCCAAGGCATCTGCCTCTACCCCAACAGTCGGATCCCAGGGTCCCATAAGGTGGAAGGATAAAACTGACTGCTGTAAGTCGTCCTCTGAGCTCCACTCTTACACCATGGCTCACTCACAGGTGTGTGTGGGTGTGTGTGTATTCGTGTGTGTGCACGTGTGTGTGTACGTGTGTGTGCGTGTGTGTGTGTGCGCGCACACAGTTGTAATTTAAAGATAAAAAAAGAGGGGGCTGGAGAGATGGCTCAGTAGTTAAGAGCACTGCTTGCTCTTCCAAAGGTCCTGAGTTCAATTCCCAGCAACCACATGGTGGCTCACAACCATCTGTAATTAGATCTGGTGCCCTGTTCTGGCATGCAGGCAGAGTACTGAGAATACTGTATACATAATAAATAAATCTTAAAAAAAAATTAGGGCTGGAGAGATGGCTCAGTAGTTAAGAGCACTGCTTGCTCTTCCAAAGGTCCTGAGTTCAATTCCCAGCAACCACATGGTGGCTCACAACCATCTGTAATAAGATCTGGTGCCCTCTTCTGGCTTGCAGGCATACATGCAAACAGAATACTGAGAATACTGTATACATAATTAATAAATAAACCTTTTTTAATGTATTTATTTTATTATTTATTATGTATACAATATTCTGTCTGTATATCTGAAGGCCAGAAGAGGGCACCTGATCTCATTACAGATGGTTGTGAGCCACCATGTGGTTGCCGGGAATTGAACTCAGGACCTTTGGAAGAGCAGGCAATGTTCTTAACCACTGAGCCATCTCTCCAGCCCATAAATAAATCTTTTAAAAAAAATTTAAAAAAAGATTAAAAAAAAAAAGAACTTAATGTATGCCAACCACACACTCCACCTGTGGCTCGGGGGTAGGAAGGCAGAGCCCTACTCAGCTGCCTGGCTGGAAGCAAGGGTAGCCCCTCCCAATCCACCACCACCACCCTTCATGCCCAGTTGTAGAGGACGAGAAACAAACAAGTGCCATGTGCATTCACAGTACCAGTTGTGGCGTGACAAATGGTTCACTTTATGTCACCCATGATCTCCCTAGAGCACCATGATGTCAAGATCACACCTCTGCAGGTGTGGTGGCTTGAATAGGAATGCCCCCCCCCCCCAGAGATTAGTGTGTTTGAATGCTTGGCCCAAAGGGAGTGGTACTATTAGGAAGTATGGCCTTGTTGGAGGAAGTGTGTCACTGTGGGGGTGGGCTTTGAGGTCTCCTATTTTCAAGCTACACCCAATGTCACAGTTCACTTCCTGTTGCCTGTGGATGAAGATGTGGAACTCTCAGCTCCTTCTCCTGCACCATGTCTGCCTGCATGCTGCCATGCTTCCTGCCATGATGATAATGAACTAAACCTCTGAAACTGTAAGTCAAGCCCAGTTAAATATTTTCCTTTATAAGAGTTGTCGTTGTCATGGTGTCTCTTCACAGCAAGAAAACCTTAAGAGAGCAGGTAAGAGTAGGACTGCAGTGTTGGCCATGTGTGAGAGAAGAGGAAGGCACCAGGGCCATCGGCAGGCCACCAATGATATAGGGCTCTCCCACTGGGCAGACAGGGGACTGACGCTAGCCATCCAGCCAGTGATGACTAACAATATTAGCTTTCCATTCCCAGTGTTGTGCCATCATCCTAGCCCTCATCTCCACATCACCCAGGTGTTAGACATTCAAAGATGGAGATAAGCAGCCCAGCACTCTTGAGCAGCGAGCACCCCAGTGTTTACATAGACCAGGCCCCACCATCTGTCACCAGGATGAAGCCAATGAGAGCCCTCAGGCAAAGAAGACCCTCTACAAGGGCTGGTCTTGGTGCAAGGACAAACCCTGCCAAGGAGCCCTGCTGCCCCACCCCCCAGTATGCTCACCTGGTAGGACAGGGCTGGGAGTTACAACTTTCCACCTCTGGGGCTGGCTTTTCGGCTACTGCTTTGCACCGGGCTGGTGGCAGTGACCTTAAGAAACCATCTTGGGCCTCCACACAGTGCACTAGCTGCTCCCTCTTACCCCCGCCACAGGACACGCTACATGGGCTGAAGTCTCCAGTTGTCCAACTAAGGAGGAAAGGGACAGAACATCAGGCCTGTGGCCAGGTCCCCCAGTTGGCTCAGGGGCACTGGATGGAAGGCAAGCAGTTGTGTCTTGCTGATCCCAATGAGACGCTTCCTCTGGTGGGGTCCAGGTCCTGTGTTTCCAAGCTGCTATTCCAAGACCAGCCTTGAAGAATGCCCCTAACATACTTCTGAACCTGAGGCAAGGTGCTTATAGTGATGGCTGGAAGCCTTCCTAGTCCCACACCCCATAAGATGGCCTTGTTCTATCACTAGTCTGTTACCAGGTGGCAGAAGGCAGAGGAAGCCATGTGCTGGCCCTCCCAACGTTCTCCCTGGTAGGGTGGTCACCACCATCTTGCAATGAGAACCTGAGCTCAGAGAGGCCTCAGGACATCCAGACAAGGGGGCAGCAGAGACCACACACCAAACTGTGTCTGTGACTGTATGTACTCAAGTTTTGGTGTCCTCACTCGCAGAATGGGGACACTGACAGAGCCTGGTCCACAGAGCTGCAGCTAAAGTTGTAAAACAACTCAGAGAAGGTTCCCAGTCTGCCCAGGCCACAGGAGTCACCACAGGCCAGGTGTCTGACCAGCTTAGTACTTACTATGGAGGGCAGGGGGCAGGGACACAGGGCTCTTGCCATGCAGGTGGCTGTGGGCTCCCTTGGCACAGGGAGCTATTCACCCCCTTGTTTTGAGCTTGATCTTGGCAGCTGTAGGTCACCCAGCGCAGCCCTGGAAGGTCAGAGCAAAGACTCAACCACCTCCACATGAGACCCAGCAGAACTGTAGGCAAGCCTTGCCCCGGGCCTCACCTGCCCCACAGCTCACTGAGCACGCTCCATGCACAGCAGTCCACACCCAAGTGGCCTGCTGCTTCGGTTCAAAGTAGGTAAAGGTGATGTCTGGGTGTGTGAGATCCCCATAGTCCCCTCTGTATCGTCTGTACACCTACACCAGGACAGGTCAGAGCTCAGGCCCTGAACAGGCACACCCTGGGGTGTCTGCCACATCCCCCTGTCCCGAAGCATTCAATCACTTCATTTCCTCGGGTCCTATGTTCCCAGACTCCAGGAGGCAGACGGGACTTGAGTGCCAAGTAGCTCTGAGTAATGCGGAACAGAACAGGGATGTACCAAGAAGGCGGTACGTTTGGGGTGGGGGTAGTATGGGAGTGTTGATGAGGTTAGCAGTCCACAGCTAAGGTCATCAGGAGTAGTGTCAGGGCAGGGAGAGGTTCAGCAGAAGGGGTCAAGGTCAGGATGGAAGGTGAACGCTCAGGCCATTTTAGCTTTGGTCCACTCTTGCACGCCTTTAGCAGAGCACACAGGGGAGACACACATGAATGAGGGACTTCTTGCACATCCCTATATGAAAGCTTTCAGGGCCTCATGTGCTTCTGACCCCAAAGAAAAAGCAAGAGCCACCCTCCATCCCAAGAAGGACCCCACATGCCAGCTGGTACAGGGACTCCTTGGCCCATGCATGGCCAGACCTTCAGCTCCACCGTACTTTCCTGGTTAGAAGGCAGTCCCTGATTCCAGCGTAAAGTCTACCCTCTCTTTCACTCTCAGGCCTCTGAGGCCTTCTGCGTGCCCTGGACACTGGCACATTTTATACTGATTTGCAATACACTAGTCCTGTTGAGCGGCTCCTGCTGCATTTCACCTTACTCAGAGCCCGACTAGTAATAACTACTGCAAGGATGAATGAGCGAGTGAATACAGACAAAGAAGCAGATATTCAGAGCCACCCCTGGAGGCCTGCTGACTCCCCACCCCACACCCTGTAGCCAGGTTGATCGGTGACCTGGATCTCCACATCGTCCCGGACAGGTCCCCGGATGTGAATCTCCTCTAAGTGGGGCAGCCGGTCCTCAGTGAGGGTCACTCTGTACTCCACACGGCAGTCCTCCAGAAGGGAAGGGTATATGATGCTAGGTGAGATGCTGGTCTTCCCTGCCACGACGTAGTGCCCCTGTGTCCTCACCGCTTTGAGAACAGGGCCATCAGCACTGTGGAGTCGTCACCATCCCCCCTCATAGACCAGCAGTCTATTTGGTGGGATGGGACCACTCCTGAAAGGACAGGGTTAAAGATGGCAGCAAGACAAGGGGCAGGAGGATTTCTGCCAACAGGGTCTAATCCCCAAATCATGACCATAGCTCCTACCAAGGTTCTAAACCTGACCCCAGGGAACGGTCCTTCTGGTGTCTGATGCCATTCAGATGGCATCTTCATGAACTAAACCCCTCCTTCAGAATGTACACCTCTGCCACATACAACCCACCCAGGAAGCTTTCCCAGAGTGGTGGTCCAGGCCTTTATCTGGAAGCTGGTGAGGGCTATGACCTCTGCCTCCACCGAGTATGCTCACATAAGGCTTCAGGCTCTAGGACCCAGGGCCAAGATCCCCTCCATGGGGTCTAAGCTAGCCTCTGAGACACTCGGGACAGGGTCTTCAAAAGGAGTTCTCTGAAAAAAGGCCATGGTCATCGTCTGGGAATATGTCATATGTTCCTGGGACCTGGAGCCATCCAGCCTGGTCCCCTCCACGCTTAGCTTCCATATTCCTTTTCAGGCAATTTTAACCTGCACCCTTCCCCCACCCGCCAGATAGGCTTAGCTGTGAATGCAGCAGCTCTCGATGGGGTCTGGGTAGTTGGGATCCCTCCCACCTTGCAGTGGTGTCAGGAGCAAAGGCATCTCAGAGACTAAGAACATGGTAGCTAAGGGCAGAAAGGGTTCTTCAGTCGTCTCACCCAAGTGTGTGAAGAGAGGCCTGCGGTTCACAATGTGTACGCTGGTCATGTTGGGAGTGACTGTCAGGAACGTGACATATTCTAGGGAGAAGCAGAGCAAGAGGGCTCCTTGGGCTTCATGGTCACCTACACCACTATCAAAGAAGACAATCCTAGATGGACAGAGACATGAACAGTGTCGCAGGACTGGTTTCGGTGGCAATGAGTCCCCATCATGGTAAGAGCTCAACACCAGACTGCAGGACCAACTGCAAAGACACAGGCAAGGCCAGGAGCATAGACCAGACGCAAGGTTCTTGGCTGCAGGCACAGTCAGAGAGGCAGGGCTCAAGTTCTCTGCTGATCTTGCAACTCAGTGCTGGCAAACGACATAGATAGATAGATAGATAGATAGATAGATAGATAGATAGATAGATAGATAGATTATATATATATATATATATATATATATCAAAGTCAAGCAAATTTACACCCCTGTTGTCCAGGGTACTCTCCCTGCGGGACACCTGAGTGGGAAGGAAGAAGTGACCTGACAATTACTCAGGGTGCTATTTGTTCCCTCTTTTTTTCTCCCTCTCATCACAGCTATAGTGAGGGAGTTACTGGGGTGTTACAATCCTGGTTGCCGGGGCAATGTTGCTGGAGTTTGAGTCTGCCATGAGAAGACACCAGAGAAGGAAGAATGAATTGAAACCCATGGGAAGGCACCCATAGCTGAGCCAGCATGTGGGTGCTGTGTTCTGAGTAGCCCAGGTTAACCCTTTGGATGCCGGGTCCCTGTAGACTGTTGGGAAACCTGCCCTCCATGCAGGGCAGGCCTACCTCTGGCTCTCCCGGCCGTGAAAGAGCCATTCTGTGGACTGCATGTGCTGTTGTCTCCTCCGCATACCTGGCACGCATCCCAAACCTTCTGGGAGTCCATCCTGCCATCACAGCCAAAGGTCTGTGCAAAGGTGGGGGTTGGAAGGCCTGTGTTATTAGGGTGCTGTTTTCTTCGGTACCACAGCTCTGCTGGCTGTGAGACTCTGGATTGACATAACTCTCTATGGCTTCCCTACAGAGCAACTGCACCTAGCAGACCCCCAGGATGACTTGCTTAAGGTCACAGTTTGGCCTATAATATAGGCTGACTCCAAGTTCCATCCTGTTCCCAACAATACTCCCCAGCGACACAGGGCAGCTCTACTGAGCTAACCCTGTATATCACCTCTCCCTATTCCTAGAACCTTCATTTTTTTATTTTTTCTTTTATTCATTTTATACACCAACCATAGTTCCCCCTTTCTCCCCTCCTCCTGCTCTCCATAACCCCCCAACCCACTGCCCCAGAACCTTCTACTGGGACAGGAAAGCCTTGAGTTCACAAGGACACTGGGTTGTCCATATACCTACCCTGCAGCTGCCCAACACACATAGACTCAGGGTCCCATCTTCCCGAGGACCACTTGGCACACAACGGGTCCCATCTAGGAAACTGTCTCCACGGCTCACAATGAAGTTCTCTCCAACAGCCCAGCACATGTGTCTGCACAGAGTGTCCCCTGGGAGGGCAGAGTGACAAGGGTCTGGTGCTCAAAGGTGCACAAGGAGGTCAGTGAGCTAAGGTAGGAAGCTCCTCTGGGACCTGCTGTCACAGCTCTGCCAGACAGGGTCCAAGTGGGCTGTCCTCCTAGCAGCCTCAGCAAACTGTATGCATGTGTGGCCAGGACCACGGTTCACCTCCAAGGCCGTATTATATTCTGGTCTCATAACCCTGACTCCTGGATTATGAGCATTTCCCCTGATGTATCTCCCGGAATCCCTCTAGCGCACCCAGAAGAAGACACGTCTAAGATAGAACCTCCCTGCTTACTATCTGAGGAGGCAGACCAAGCCAGAGAGCAATGCATGGCCCCTGGAATGCCAGAGTATGAGTCAAGTCCTGCCCAGCCAGCACTGGGGTGATGGAGACTGGGATGGTTCATGCTGATTTCAACGGAACAGGATCTACAGTCACTATCTAGGAGACAAGCCTCTAGAGATGCCTTAGAGATGATCTGAATTAGGTTAGCTTCTGGTCCCATTGTGAGGGACTCTCTTGATTAGATTAATTGAGGGAACACCCATCCTAAAAGTAAGTGGGCAGCGTCATTTTACGGACTGAGGTCCTGATCTACCGAATAAGAAGGAGAAAGCAAGCTGAATACAGATTCTGTGTGTGTGTGTGTGTGTGTGCCTGTCTGTCTGTCTGTCTGTCTGTCTCTTTCTGTCTTTCTTCTTGGTCCCTCTTTCTCTCTATGTGTCTGTGTGTCTCTCTTGTGTATGTATCTGCCTGTCTGTCTATCTGTCTGTCTGTCTCTCTCTCCTACACATGCACACACATATGTGTTTCTGTGTGTGTGTGTGTCTGTCTTGTCTGTCTTTGTCAGCCTGCCTGCCTCTCTCTTCTTCCTGGTTTCAGGTGCAATCAATCTCCTGCCTCAATCTCCTGCTACTAGTTCCCCTGCCACAATGACTGTAACCTAGAACCATGAGTCAGAATAAACCCTTCCTTCTGGAAGTTGCTTTCGTTGGGGTATTTTATCTTCTATCTCAGCAGTAGGACAAATAACCAAGACACTGGCCAACCCCAAGAGCTCTGTCTGGCAGAGGGCTCCAGGGCCTTGCTCCCTCAGGCCCCACAGCCCACCTTGACTATACCGCACAGCGGCGTCCCAGTGGTGGAAGGAGGCACTGCCTTGGGGAAGGTGCAGTGGCTGGCTGTCAGTCTGGGCACACTGCTCGGACATGAATTCCAGCTGAGTCTTCTCACAAGCCTGGCCAGAGGAGGCAGAGGACAGGTACAGGCAGGGTCCTTGCCAGTGGGAGACAGCATGCACCCTGCTTGCAGGGTCAAGAGATGGGGATAACTCAGCCAGCCCTGAGCTGTGCCTTATCTCGGCTCAGTAGTCTGTGGGTGACCAGATCTGTCTCTCTTTGCCCATGGGAAAACTTCAGATAATCTGTAAAGGACACAGCAGCAGCAGGAAGCAAAACAGGAAGTAATGTGGCACTGTCACAGGTGCTGCAGGGCAGGAAATGAGGAACTGTGACCCAGAAATGCCACTCTGCCTCACATGTGCTGGGAAGAAAGGATTGGAGTTGACCAGCTTCCTCCTCTCAAGGAGATTTAGCAGAAGGATAGGGGTGTGTCACCACAGGTCAAATGCTCCAGAAGCCAACAGCCCTCTGAAGCAGAGAATACATTCTAACTCAACTGGACAAAAAAATCATTCTACCACCTCATAACAGCTAGGGCAACCGGACTGAAAACCCACGTGCAGGAGAGGACACGGAGACACTGGAACCCTAACACACTGTTGGTAAAAATGGAAACATGGCCCCCGTGTGAAGAGAAACAGTTTGTTAACTTAAAGCTATGTTATGCTGGGATGCAGAAGCAGGTGGGTCTCTGTTAGTTCAAGTCCAGCCTGATCTATAATGAGTTCCAGAACAGCCAGGCTAGATAGATCCAGTTTCAAAAAAATGGGGAGGGGTCTGGAGAGATGACTCAGCAGTTAGACAGACTTGGCTGCTCTTGTGGAGGACTCAAGTTCGGCTGCCAGTCATGCCAGGTGATTTACCTGTAACTCCGGGTGATCCCACACCCTACCGTGGCCTTCAAAGGTAAATACACAACGTGAATGAGTACACACAGTCGTGCACACATGCAGAAACACACTTGGAAAAGATAAACATGACCTTCCAGAAAGAGGGAAAAGTCTAAGTTAAGCATAGGATTTCTATACAAGCAGAAATCCCAGTTTTAGGCATTGTTGTGGTTTTCCAAAATCCATGGATGCTCAGGATCCCAAGAGGTGTGGCCTTGAGAGGTGACGAGGGCTCAAGAACTCTGCCTGAATAATTAGGACTGGACTCTTATGAAAGGGCTGGAGGCTCTGTTGTAGGACTTCTGTTACTTTTGTCCCCTCTACCATGTGAGGACCATGTATTCCAAGCTTCTGGAGAACAGGGCAACAGGAACCATCTGGGAATTGGACACCAAGTGCAGCACCTTATCTTGGACTTCCAGAATCATAAGAAATCAATTTCTGTTGTCGATAAATTACTCTGCCCATGGTGTTTTGTCACAGAAAACTCAAGCCAACTAAAGTCAACTCATTGACAGCAACTGGGTTCACTGTAGTCAAAAAGTACAAATGACCCAACATTAGAAATGATGACAGAAAAGCAAAAGCACTCTGGTCGAATCATGGACTGTTCTCCTGTCCCCGAAAGGAAAGGAAGTATTGACTCATGGTACAACACTGAAAAATGTCATACTGTGTCAAAGGAGCTGGCTCCTGCATGGCGGTGTGTACATGAGGTGTTCAGAATAAGTAGATGCAGGAGAGAGAACGCAGCTTGGAGCTGCTAGGGTGGGAAGGGGAGACTGCTCACTGGTGTGGGCTATTCCTCGGGGATGAAGTTTGGAACAGCACTCCCAGTGTGCTCAGTGCCTCTGCGCTGTGAACTTTGAAAGGGCTGACTAAACAAGAAGCGTTTCACATCAGTGTCTGAATGAAGTTCTCACTGTGTGCTCAGGGGCCACTCCCAGAGTCAGTTCTCAGCACAGAGATGTTATCTCAAAGGTGAATAGATACTCTGGGAGGGAAGCAAACACATGGGGGCTTTGCTAAGCCCCCACGGGTTAGCAAAGGGAGGCATGAGCCCACGGGTCAGCCATTCTGATGGCTAACTCCTATCCGCCTCCCCTCTAGGAGTCCAGCCTACCTGTGAGTTGCACATCGTAGCCTGGAGGTCCTCACCCACACATGGACGTCCCCCAAAGGCAGGCCTGGAAATGCCCACAAAACAAAAGGGGGAAGGTGATCCCGGCTGCAACTAGAGAATGGGGTGCAACTGCCCTCCCTGCGGGGAAGCCCTCTGTAGGTACCTGGGATTGTTGCACCACCGTCTCCTGGTGACCACACCTCCTCCACAGGAACGAGAACAAGAACTATAGGGCCCCCAGCTAGACCAGTGTCCATGTACTGCTGCCACAGGGGTTAGCTCTGCTAGGGAGCGGCAGCGAGCCTTGGAGCACCACTGTAAAGCAGGGCAACTCTGTCTCCCTCTCCCACAGGGACCCAACACACGTAGGATGTGGCTAGCATGCACAGGATCGCTAACACCCCAGGGACCCTCCAGAACACAAAGTTCCCCATCACACATAGAGACTTCCAACACAGGAACAATGTTCCTCATTAGAATCCTAACACACACAGGGATCTCACTGGCAGGAAGAACCCCAACAGTACATAAGTGCTACACGCAGGATCTCCCAGTAGACATAGAGACCTCCTGAAGCATACAGATACCTCGTCCACAGGTGCCCTCCACAGAGGGACCTCCCACATTGGGCACAATCACATCCCATTCTATTTGGGAAGACAGCAGGCTGCCAACAGAGGAAGGTACCCGGTGGAAAGGGGAACTTAACCCCAAAGAGATGGTTCAGGCAGTGAAGGCAAGGGCAGTCTGAGTGGGGATGCTTGGACCTTGCTGTCACTCAACAAATTCATTTCTGTATGAGAGAGGGCTGGAGAATGGGAGTGGTCCGGTGCCTTGGAGTGAGAGTTCAATGAGACCCTACTCAGGGAAAGCTCTCCTCTCCCCCCCATAGACACAGTCTCTCTCTCCATCCTTCACACCACTCTAACCTTCTCCACACCGCATTCTGTCCCATCCAGGAGAGGAACAAGGAGCCGGCTGCAGCTGCTGTGGTCCAGTGGGTCTGTGTGGCAGGATAGAGCCTGGCATACATCCTAAGAGAGGTGGACAGGTGGTCCACTGAGAGGTAGCCTGCTTAGTGTCCCTTCCAGACCAGTCAATGCCCCGCCATCCGGGAGAACAAACCACAGCCGACTGACTTGTCAATCAGAAGCAGGGATGGCCCTTGCCAGGGCCATCATCACACTCTAGGGGCATGAAAATGTCTTAATATTTACAAACAGAAAAGAAAAATAAGCTTTTAAATAAAAATAAGCATTCTGGGGCTGAAGAGGTGGCTCAGCAGTTAAGAACATTGGCTGCTCTTCCAGAGGACCCTGTTTTAATTCTCAGCACCCACATGACAGCTCACAGATGTCTAACTCCAGTTTCAGAAGATCTGACACCCTCCGACAGACAAACACACATACAAAACACCAATGTACATAAAATAAAAATAAATCATTTAAAAAGAAAAGAAAAAACAAGCATCCTAACATGGATTATAAGCATAATAATTCAGAGGGTTTTTTGCATTTTACAAAAATACTTTTAAAAATATTTTTTAAAATACTACATCTGTATCCCAGGCTAGCCTTGAATTCCCTATCTAGCCAAGGATGGCCTTGACTTCTGATTCTTCTGTCTCTACCTTCAGAGTTCTGGGATTACAGGTATGTGCCACCACAGCCAGTTTGTGTGGCCCAAGGCCAAATTTGGGGTTTTGGATATGCCAGGAGAGCAACCACTTTACCTACTAAATTGCATCCTCAGCCCCTAAACACAATTCTTAATGCTTTTGTGGAGGGAGGGAGGGAGGGAGGGAAGGAGGGAGGGAGGAAGGGAAGAAGGAAAGGGCCCCCCCCCCCCGGCAAAGGGGGGAAGATCCAGGCAGGAAGTCTGAATTGGGGGACCCTGCCCTTTCCTTTTGCCACATTCCTACTCTGTGGGGAGCCTGGAGGCCTCCCCTCCTGGAAGCCCTTATGCTGAGCCCAGCCCCAAAGGTTAGATGCCTTTGTGCCAGGAAACACTACATAATCTGTAAGTCACAGTCAAACAAAACTGTGGGGACTTAGTTAAAAAATATTTAATTCTTCCAAGAGGAGGGGGGAGATGGGTAAAAGTGATCAGAACGCAAACCTAAACCTGAGCTTAATCCCTAGAACCAAGGATGGGAGGAGAGAGTCCACCCTGCAGAGTCCTCCATCTTCACTAATGTACTGTGGCACGCTCACACATGCGTGCGCACTCGTTTCTTATTTCACGATACACTGAACACAGCATTAGACAAGATCAGGTACATAACTGCTGGCTGTAAGCTGTGCACGTTAAACCAAGTGAGGCCTGGTGTGGTCCTCGGCTGTGCCTGGCACCCAGCAGGTGGGGTCATTGTACCAGGGGCCAGTGAGTAGGGTGTAGTGAGACTGGGTGTTAGTGAAGGGTGGGACTTACCAGACCCTCCCTGGAGAAGGTGCAGGCGACAGCCCCAGAGCCAAAAGCCACACGGCACTGATCATCTGCACTGTAGTAGAGGCCAGGCTGTGCCACAAGCTGGTGCCGTGAAGGTCCTGACTGCATCCCAGGCGGGTCCCGGAAGCAGTGCATTCGCCCTGTGCTGTGACAGATCAGGCAGGGCTCAAGACCTGGGTGGACACCAGTGAAATCAGGACAAAAGAGCAGATGTGGGGTTGGGGCCTGTTAGCTGGGTAGAGACCCAGCAGAGATGGATGTAGATTGGAGCACAAGGAGGGCTGAAAAAGGATGGGTAAGGTCAGAAATGGCCTGGCATGAAAGGGTGGAAGTAGAAGGTAGGAGAGGTAGAGAACAAGGGGGCAATTGAGGATGGGCCCGGGGTGGGATGGAATAGAGGAGCGAGTTCAGGGAAGTGGAAAAGAATGACGGAGGAGGGATGGGAAGGGATGGAGGAACCGACTGGGGAGCAGAGTGGGCTCTGGGACAGGAAGCAATGGCAGCAGAGTGGGCTGGGGTAAAGGTTGCTGTGCAGGATGAGAGTGACAGCCAGCACTGTCTAGGTGGAGGCTGTACCTGAGCAGGTGCCGCAGCTGCCTTTGGCTACAGGCAGACCACTCTAGGGCCCCTCCAGCAGGCATTGCACCATCAGATGCCATCACATGACCACTGCCCTCACAGGTGCTGCCAGTGCCTGGAGTACCATCGTGATCCAGGCCGAAGCTGTGGGGAGAAGAAACTCCGAGAGAAACCAGCTGGGGCTGGGCCAGGACCACCTTTGTGTCCCCTGGACCTGGACCCTGCTACTAGCTAAGTCAGTCCAACAGAAGGAGTCCTGGAGGCCCTGCCTCAGTTTCCCATCTATATGAGGAGGGGAGGAGAGCTGGTCCAGCAGGGTGGCTCTTTCCTCCTTTAGCTAAGAAATAGCAAAATGCTTTGACTGTAGACTAACTGACCTAATCCACGGATACAAGTCTGGGGTGTAAAGATGGGAACTGGGAACCAGGTAGAGGCCTGGGAGCCAGCAGGTTGCCCTTTGGTGGCTGATGGTCTGGGTGTGTTCAGCTTTGGGAAAACTATCCACACTGCAACTGTCTTATGGTTTAGAAGCCCAGGAGCTGCTGCTGTTTTCCTTTCTGTTCCTAGGTAGTGGATTATTTTCAGGCAATGCCTGAATATCCCCGCACTTCAAGCAGAGCAGACCCTAGGAGCCTAAGAGGCTGGGGGTGGGGCAGTGGAGGAGCTGCTGGGGTCAGGTCCTCTGGGAGATCTGGAGAGCCTGGCTTCCACCCCCAGGAGCCCACACCACTTCAGAGGGAAGGTGGGCTATCAGGAGGCAAACTTTCTTTTTTTTCACTCTGTAAATTTCCATATCATTTGACATTTTTACAACAATTGGACTTTATTTGCCTAACTTAAAAAATCCTAAAAATCAACAAGAAAAGAAACATGTCACTCTAAATAAATTGATAATACACAGGAATAAAGATTTGCCCACAAGAATACACAATACACGCAGCAGCAAGGGCTCAGAAACACCCTAGCTGCCCAACCAGAGGAGATTAAGTTGTGGTATATACAAAACAAAATGGAACAAAATATAAGAGACCTGTGAGCTGAGAAATGTTTGGGTTGTATAGCTACTTAAAAGGCAAGAGTTATGTGGACTGGTAACAAATACCTGTAATCCTACCCAGCATTTGACAGATTGCTAAGCAACCATGTGAGGCCCTGTCTTAAAAATCACAATAGAATCAAAATAACAATGTATTCCACAAGCTTGGTGTGTGTGCATTAATGAACAAAATTAAATATAACTCCAAAGAGACATTTCTGTAAGTGGTGTGTGGTAGTTTAAATGAGAAAAGTCCCTACCCCCACCATATATTATTATGTTTATTGGTGCACTGTTTGGAAAGATTAGGAAGTATGGACTTTTAAGAGAAGCTATGTCCTTGGAAGATGTGTGGGTCTGGAGGTGGACTTTGAGGTTCCAAAAGTCCATGCCAGGCCCAGTGTCTCCCTCTCTCTGCTTGCCTGCCTGTGAATCAAGATATAAAGTTCTCAGCTATTGCTGCAGCACCACGCCTGCCTGTGTGTTGCCACACTCCCTGCATGGACTAATGACCATGGACTAACCCTCTGAAACTGTAAGCCAGACCCCAGTTAAATGCTTTCTTTTATAAGTGTTCCCATGGTCACAATGTCTCTTCACAGCATTAGAACAGTAACTACGACATGGAAGGACTTAGGTTAATCTTTAGTTTTTTTCTTTATTGGAATTTCCTACAAGACTTATTTTCTGACTGGCTCAGCGGGTGAAGGCACTAGTTGCACAAGTGTAATGACCTGAGCTCAGAACCTGAGTAAAAGTGAGAACCAGTTCCACAAAGTTGTTCTCCGACTTTTACATGCATACTGTGGCATGACCCTCACCCCATATCTTACACACCACACACATACACACATATACACACATACATACACACACACATACATCCATACACATATACACACTTTTTTAAATTTTAAAAATTAAATTATTTTCTAACTGCTGTTTGTTCAGTTTTGTTGTTGTGGTGGTTGTTTATTTTTTTTTTTCAAGACGCGGTTTCTCTGTGCTGCAGCTCTGGCTGTACTGGAACTCATTTTGTAGACCAGGCTGGCCCTGAACTTACAGAGATCCTCCTGCCACTGCCTCCCGAGTGTTAGGATTAAAGGCGTGCTCCACCGCCACCCGGCTGTTTGTTCATTTGGAAAAGAAGAGTTTGTTAATCACTCAGTATTCCGGCCAGCGGAATACAAATGGTGGTCCCTGATAAACCTATAGGAGGAAGAGGAATGGAGGGGCGAGAGACACGAAGAATAACAGCAATTTGCTTCCAGCAACTCAGTAATCAGGAAGCCTCAGCTTTTCCCTGCCAAGCCACGTGGGTTCAGAATATAAGTTTCTGACAGACTCTGAAAAAGTTTACTGACTGCCTAGGCCACAGCCCTCCACATTGGGACTTACACCAGCTATCTGACCAGTCTGCGGATAGCTGGTGAGGCCACATACCTGTGCCCAATCTCATGAGCAATGGTGATCCCTAGGTCGAAGCCAGTGTCCTCAGTGATGAGGCAGCTCCAGGATAGGGAGCAGGCACCTCCCAGTTGGGTGACCCCCCGAACCTGCTTGTTACCATCAGGCAATTCCAGGTCAAACCTTGATGAGAGAAAAAGAATCATATGGAAAGCTCCACCAGCCACGCTGCTGGTGCAGAAAGAAGGGAAGGTCATAGGCAGCCCACCTAAGCAAGCAGCACCCCGTGGGCATCTCAGTTACCTGGTTATATAGAGAATCAGGTCAGCATGACTAGGATCCTGGTCATCGTGGGGGTTGATTGCCTGGCTCCACTCACAAACACTCATCAGGGATGAGGTGATGTTGGTCGTGATATTTGGAGTACTCTAGGAAGCAACCAAAGAGCCTGTCTCTGCGGAAGTGGTACCAAGGAATGGTGCTGACTGTTGCCAACGTGCTTCTCAGTTGGTTCACATTATAATAATCCTATTGCTACCCCATGTGACCGATGGAGAAACCGAGGCTCTGAAAAGCTTCGGGAGAGCCATCCACACAGCTGAGCCCCACAGTTACCACCCCCTACCACCCCCCTACCACCCCCTACCAGTTCTTCAGGAAAAGAATGAAGAACACAGAGTTAGGGGTTGTACCCACCTCCCAGTCAGAGAGAATGATCAGCTTCACCAGGTGCACCTGGAACCGAGCCCCCAGGGATGGGTCCCTCAGGAGCTCTGACCCCTGCAGAAGGCAACAGCAGAGAGAGTAAGGCAACACACGTGCTCAGAGTCGGTCCAGGAGCCCCAGTGGCAGGACCAGTGGTAAAGAGGGTGCCCCGTGGAGGCTAGGGGCTGTGGAAAATCTTGTCTGTGTGCTGGAAGCCAATTGTAGACTGTAAGAGGAGCCTCTAGGCCTCATGCCTATGGGTGGCTCTCTAGCTCATGCCTTAGGAAGGCCAACTAACAGAAAGAGCTGACTGGGGGCCAGAATATGAATCTAAACTCTGCCTCTTCCTAGCTATAGGCTCAGGTCACCAATCACTAAGCCTCAGTTTCCTTACAGGCTTCCCGTTTTATAAGGTGGAGATCAAGCCTTGCTGGCTAGCAGATATGGGGAATAAAACTAGATACTCTGTTTCAGGTACCACCTGATCAATGGTTCCCACCATTCCTAATGCTCCGACCCTTCAATACAGTTCCTCATGTTGTGGTGACCCCCAGCCATAAAATTATTTCACTGTTACTTCATAACTGTCATTTTGCTACTTTATTAATCATAATGTAAATATCTGTGTTTTCCAATGGTCTCAGGCAATCCCTGTAAAAGGGTTGTTTGATCCCCTCCCCAAAGGGGTCATGACCCATAGATTGAGAATCCCTATTCTAATGGCATGTGAATAACTCAAGGGAACCTGGGTTTGGCAACTTAAAATTGGAGGGAGGAACCCCAAATTTTAAAGACAATAGTTTCCAATTTGTATAAGGAATCGTTTCATTGAAAAACCACCACCTCGGGGATTTTTAGACTACAAGCCTACACAGGTTTCTCTGGAATTAGACCACGCCTGTAAGTGGGAGGGAAGGTCTGGGTAGACAGCGTGGTGGCAGACGGACCACCTTTGGCCCTGAGACTGGTGAGGTGGATTCAGAGAGGACTTTTCCTTTGGCCTGAAAAGGGTGATCAGGCTGACGCCTGAGCTGTCCGAGAGAAAGTGACAGTGACTGGGACCAAATGCTGTCCCAGAGCCACCCAGGATTTCTTCATGACTCCCTTCCCATCCCAATCTCTGTGGCAGGCCTGGGAGAGGAAGAGGAGACTGCTGGGGCTGTCAGTCACTGGCCGGAACTGGTTCCTAGAGTCAGTTCATCAGATTTTAAAAAATTGTTTTACACTTTTGGTAGCGTATGTACACACATATGGAAGTCAAAGGAAAGATTTCAGGAATTGGCTGTCTCCTTCCACCGTGTGGGGTCTGGGTTAAATTCAGGTTGTCATGTTTGGTGGCAAGCACCTTCACCTGTTGAGCCATCTCTTTTCTCCTTCCTTCCTTCCTTCCTTCCTTCCTTCCTTCCTTCCTTCCTTCCTTCCTTCCTTCCTTCCTTTCTTCTCCTCTTTTTAGGACAGCCCAATAAGACCAAACTGGTCTCAAACTTATAACCTTCCCGTCTGAGTCTGGATGCTGGGCTGATAGTGTCTGCTACCACACCCAGCTTAGTTCATCATTATTTTGAAGACACTGCTCCAGCAAATGGACCCAATCGCTCTCTTTGCATTGGGTCTGGTGACACCACATGAATGCTCACGAATGCTATTGGTACAGTGTGAATTCCTGAAGGTCTGGAACTGTCTTATCACACATATGTCTTGTGTGCACTGTATGGATGTCGGTGCAGTATCTCATGTCCTCGCTGATGGAAGCTGGATACTGCTTGTGCCTTGGCTGACACATTGCCATTCTGACATAAGGGTTAATGGTGTGAGATGCCTCTGCTCTCCCAACCATCAGATCACAGGGAGGAGGTGCCTGAGAAAGAGAGCCTCACATCTTCAGGCAGAATAGCATCTGTTCACACCTGGAGTGCTCATCTGCCCTGTGCCTCTGAAGAGAGAGCAGTGTGTGCAGTCTGCTCTCACTGTTGGCCACATGAGACTGGGGCAGAACTGAGGGACTGTGGGGAGGAGTCTGGTATTGACAGGGATTCCCTGACTTTGCTCAATTCTGTTGTAGTGGAGATAAGAGAAGAAGACAGCAGTGACCTCCTTTTCTCTTTAGGGCCATGAGCTCCGGCAGACCCTCAGCTTCTATGCGAGTTCAAATGTACTGACTTTTGGTCACAAGCCCCGAGAGTGGGACATTATGTCCAGAGGCTCAGAGAGAGAGAGAGAGAGAGAGAGAGAGAGCCCACAGACCCACCAGAGACCCTGAGCCCACCTTCCTGTACCAGCCATTGCCAGCCCACCACCACTCACAATATTGAGGTTGGTGAGCACATAGCGTTCTGTGTCCTCCCGGTGAGCCTGGTGGACGTCGGGACCCACAGCTACCAGCAGTTCCAGGTGCAGAATGTCCCGCAAAGTCCTCCTCCATCTCAGTCTCTGGAGGAGAGAGGAAGGACGGCCTAGACGGGGAGAAGGATGAGGACAAAGGTTTTGAAAAACAAGTGCTGGGAAGCTAACAGAAATGGGGTAGCTACTCCTGGAAGTCAAAAGGACAATTTCATGTCCCCTCCCAGGACCCAGTTCTCAGCCTGAGGAAGGTGGTGAGGGAGTGGGCAGAAGGCCCAGTTCAGGCTGAAAAGAAAAAGAAGAGTTCTCCTAGGACCCCACAGTATGGCTCCCCAAGGCTGCTCTCACAGACAAAGCAGAGCAGGGCCTTAGTTAATTGAGGCACCACAAGAGTCAAGACCCACTTCCCTTTCCCCGGCCCGTCCCATCTGGGACTCTCCTGCTAAACTAAGGAGTTGAGAATTCTCTCTTGGGTGAGAAGTGGGGAGGAATAAAGGCCTGTGGAGACAGGGTCCTGCATTAGAACCCTGCTCTTTCAGGCTCCAGAGTGAGTGGACTGCAAGTTGTCTACTGTCTTCAGATCTTGCCTCGGGGCTTGATCAGTTCTTAGCAAAACAGTCTCAGCCTTGAAATAGGTGTTCCGTAAATAAGCCAACAGGAAGGCGAACACCTCTGCTCCCTGGACCACAGGAGTCCTGCAGTGCTCACTGTCTTCTGGAGTACAGAAGGACTAGGAGCCCAGGTGACATCGTCCTAGCCCTTCAGGAGCCCAGAGTTAGGAGGACCCGAGGATCCAGACAGTGTGTATCCCACCTAGGCCACAGGAAAACCAGGTGCAGGCAGAAGGACACCCCAACCCTCTACACCCTGACTGCTAGCCCCATCTTGCCAGTGTCTGTGTGATGTTGATGGAGGCTGGAAGTCAACTTCAAAAGCCACCCACCTTGTTTTTTAAGATAAGATTTCTCACTGAGACTCAAGGCTCATCAATTAGGCAAGGTTGTCTGGCCAGCAAGTCCCAGGAATTTTCCTGACTCGTGAGCAGGATAGAAAGGATGAGATGTACCACTGTGACCAGTTTTTCTGTGGTCTGGGGAGGATGCACACTGTGCTCTGCCTCTGTTCAGCACGGGAATAGAAACGTGGGCTACCATGCCCAGCTTTTTTATATGGATGCTGGGACTAGAACTCGGGTCTTCATGTTTCCACAGAAGCGCTTTACCAAGTGAGCTAGCTCCACAGTCCATCCCCCAACCTTGGTTTTAATCAAATCACCAACTGCTCTTCTGGGAAAAGGGATGGCATCCTGAGAGACAGGGTCATAGGTCATGGGAAAGCCTTTACCATGAGGAGACCTACAGGACAGGAGCCAGAGTTGCTTGGCCTGGCACCTACCTTGTTCCCAAAGAAAGAATAAATATTTACAACTATGACCAGAAGTGACAAGTTCCTGAAACTCAGCCAGCCCTGCAAAGGCCAGCCACAGGCCAAAGAGGCCAGCCGATGGACGCCCCCTCCCTTGTGATACTAAACAGAAGCCTGGAGTCAGGATTCCAGGGCAGCCAGAACACCGGAAAACAGTTTTTTATCAAGTTGGCCGGAAGCAGTGAAGCTAATTAACAGAGAGACGCAAAGCTTCTCTGACCTCATGTGTCCAGGGCTACCAGTACCCTCAGGGCATTGACTCAGTGAAAACTCCCTTAAACCCTCACCCAAGGCTCAAGAGGACGTCAAGACAGCTACCTGTGAATGCAGCAGCATGGTGCCCAAAGTTAGAGGATGCCTCCTTGGGTTCCCGATCTTGAAGAAAACTCTGCAAAATAAAAAGACATGGAGGAGCTGGACGATGGTGGCGCACGCCTTTAATCCCAGCACTTGGGAGGTAGAGGCAGGTGGATCTCTGTGAGTTCGAGACCAGCCTGGTCTACAGAGCTAGTTCCAGGACAGGCTCCAAAGCTACAGAGAAACCCTGTCTCGAAAAACAAAAAACAAACAAACAAACAAACAAGACATGGAGGAGAAGGAGAAAGGAGACAAGACCAAGGGAGAGAGGATGACGGGAGATATACGGACAGAGAATGAGGGAATCATGCCTCGTCATGGAGGAGAGGAGAGAGGTCCACGGAGATCTGCAACAAAACAGAGCCTGTCATCTTCACCAGAGTAATCAAATTTCCTTTTCTGCCAGCAGAGAGACCACAACCACTCCACCCATGAGCTTTGGCAGCCCCATCTCCCAGGTGATGCCAACACCAGGACTCATGTAATCCCACCTTCTGGAAATCAGAGAGCCCGCAGCAGCTCAGAATGAAGAAGGCACCCGTGAGGGCTCCTCGGATACTGGCAGCATGAAACGTTTGGCGTGTCACCGATAGGCCAAGCTGGCTCATCCTTAGGAAAGGCAGTGGATGGCTGGATGGGGCCCTGGTGACTGGGAGTCTGGTTAGTGTGGAATGTGACAGACTTTACTCGCTGGCTGGGCGGGACATCAGGCAGTGTTTACTCTTCTAATGGATCTTCCTCCCAGGGCAGGGCTATGGGGCAGGCAGCAAGTTCTGCTAGGAACTTGCCTGGTATGGTTCCCAGTGAAGAGCATCCCAACTAAGTCTTGCACTAGGAAAGCTCTCCTGCTGTGTACACCTAGCCTCCTGGCAGGGTCTGGCCTAGCAGTTCAGTCTGGACAGGAGCAAGCTCTAGATAGGACCCTTGGGTTGTGGGCTCATGTGAAGTGACAGGCCCTGGGTGGCTGGAATCGCTGACTGACCAATGCACTAAGGACACGACAGCTCTGGCCTCTTGGCCTGCCTTTCCTCTGGCACCTCCATTCCCAGGCTCTCTCTAGCTCTCCTGTCCCTTTACCCTTGGCAGAGTTTGTGCCTCTCCCTGCCCTGTACTTGCAGACACCCTGTGCCCTCACCTCATCCCCGCTGCCCTCATCTCTACGATTTTGACACTGTCCACCTGAGCTGACCTGCACCTGGTGGCAGAGTCATGGAGCAGGCAAGCGGCCCCACATCTCTGCAAGCACTGCCACCAACTGCCTGGCATCCCACTGCACCTCCTGGGAATTTCTTATTCACTTGCTCCAAGACACTCTTGCCTACGCTTCACCCTGCCAGTTCCCTATTACAGTTTGGGTCGTTGTGGGGAGATAATCTTAGTTGTCAGCAAGATTGGATCTGGAGTAGACTAAGAGACACATCTCTGGGTGAATCTGAGGGTACTTTCTGGGAAGATTAACCGAGAGAAGACCTTCCACCAGAGTGGGCAGCACTTGTGTATCGAGTATAGCAGCAGCCCTGGTATAATGAGGTCCAAGGAAAGGGCAGAGTTGTCTTTGCCTACCAGCTTTCACTCCTTGCTCATAAGAACGTGCATCCTGCTACCACTGCAGCTGCCACCACTGTCCTTTGATGGCATCAGAATCCAGCTTCTTGGTTGTCAACTTGACTACATCTGGGATTAACTAAAACCCAAGTTGCTGGGCACTTCTGTGAGGGGTTTTGGTTAATTGGATAATTTGAAGTAGGAAGACCCTAAATCTGAGTCATATCTTCTCGTGGTAGCCTATATAAAGGACAAGAAAGAAAGAAAGAAACTTTTGCTCTTTGCCTGTGTGTCCTTGCTCTCTATTCTCTAGATTCTGATGGTGTATACTGAAGACCAAGACTGACTGAGACATCCAGCCTCATGACTGAACAACTACTGTATTCTTGGAGTTCCCATTGGGAGACAGCCATTGTTGAACTGGCTGGACTACAGCCTGTAAGTCACTCTAGCAAATTCCCTTTAGATAGATATATATGGAGAGATGATAGATAGGTAGATAGATAGATAGATAGATAGATAGATAGATAGATAGATAGATAGATTCTCTCCATTCTATTCCTCTAGAGAGCCCTGACTAATACACTGGCTCATATCATGTAAGTCAATCTACTAAATGCCCTTTGTGATATATATTCATGCCACCCACTCTCTTCCTCTAGAGACCCCTGACTGTATAGATCTCAAATGTTTCTTGAAGGCCCATCAACTGGAGGCTTGATCACAAGTCTGTAGAAGCTGGTGGACCATTTCAGATATGGGACATAGTGGGAAGAAGTTAAGTCATTGAGACTGTGGCCTTTAAAGATACTAGGTGACCAGTTCTTTCCTTCCCAGCTCAGGGTCTTCTAGTGGTCATGAGGCAAACAGCCTTTCTCTGTCATATCCTTCTATCGTGATTCTCTGACTCACTACAGGTCTAAGCAGCTATGACTTAAGCCACAGGCTAAAATTAACCTTCCCTCCTTATAAAGTTGATTACCTCAGACATTTTGCCTCAGTGATAGGCAACTGACTATTACTTCCCAATGATGATGACCTTTGTTTCCCCAGCTAAATCTGCAGCCTCTCTTAGCCCGTCTATGGGGAGGATATGTACCTAACACCCCGTCTCAGCTTGGACTAACCCCCTATGAGATCCAATATGGGGGACCCCCCTCTTAGTTTCCTAAGGCCCCTCATGACCCATTTGCTCACAAATCCCATCTGCAGGCGCGGTTGAAGGCTCTCTAGATCTCCGAGCCCAGGCATAGAGACCCCTGGCCACCCTGACACCTGGAAATCTCACATTCATTCCAGAATTGACGCCTGGGGTATATCCGGAGGGACATGAGAAAAGCTGCAGCACCCACAGCCAGAACAGTAGCTGCCCGCTCATACCTGCAATCCATGCCTCCTCAAGTCCTTGCTTTGATACCCCTGCCCTCACCCCTGATTTCTGTCAACTAGTGGCAGAGCTAGCCTCCTGGGATATCCGAGATACATATCCCCCACAGCTGACCCTGGAGGCTGGCAAAAGATTTTCCCCTGGAGGAAATATTTGGACACGGGGGTTCAGACATCTCCCCCACTTGTCTCCTAGGGGCGAGAAGCGGGACTGTCTCCATGGGTGTCGGGAAGGACTTGGGACATAAAATGGTATTTATCTGACCAGAGCCTGCTGCTGCAGGCCAGACTAGACCCTCCCTAAAGGGGCCCTAGCTATCCCTGCTGCTGCCCGCTGGACTAAGCTACTCTCCCTGCTTCTCTGCTGGCACCTCCCAACACCAGCCCAGGCACCCGGAAATCTCACACCTGCTCCAGGTTGGCGATTCTGTGTATGTTCAGAGACACCGGTCCCAGAACCTTAAACCTCGCTGGAAGGGACCCTACACCTACTGCCCTCAAAGTGGACGATCTTGCAGCCTGGATCCATGCATCTCACGTCAAGCCTACACCTCCACAGGACGACCCAGGACCTTCCAAATGAAAGTTTCAGTGTACCCAAAATCCTCTCAAGGAGGCCTGGTTCTGCCAGGCTTGCTGATCTTTGCCCTGATGTTTATACCTTAGGACTTAACCTGGACCCTGACAAACTTTGAGACTGGGCAAGCCTTAAGGCCAGCCACTGGAGTTCATCCCCTGAATACCTGGTTCCCCCAGCTAACTTTTGACCTGTATGTTTTAGCAAAAGCCTCTTGGGAGGATACTGAGCAAACCCCTGAAAACTTTTATCCTGTATGCAAATATTCTAAATGATATGTTTGTCCGGGGAGAAAAACAATATGGGGGGGCTAAAATATTTTATTGTGCTGCCTGAGGATGTAAAACCAATGTCAATGTCTCCTGGTTGAGGGTTAATGAAAAGGACTTAGTCTCTTTCACCCATAAATAGTACTGACCCCAGCTTGACACAATCTTGTTGGCTATGCTTGTCAGCAGGACCTCCCTAATATGAGGGAATAGACTCATCTGGCAGTTTATTGATCTATGATGGGCCTATAACACTGGTTTGTTAATCTCTGTGTACAGATCCAATTGGTCCTCCAAATTTACTAATATCTCAAGATTGAGATATTTGACCAAATAAGAGGAGGGACTGTAAGACTTTAAGACAATCCTGAAGCCATTTTTGACAATTCTGAATCCTCTCAGCCTCTGTGCCATAGTGCTTCCCCTCCTCCCCTGGGAACCAAGGACCTAACAGCTACACTTGCACGTACTCAGTTCCTGAACAATTACCCATATACGTATGCTTTGGTTCGGTCCCCTGGGAAACGGGGTCAAAATGACCTCTTACCTCATCTGATCTGGCAACAGCTCTCCAGTCAATTATTGGTAATAGCCCTTTCAAATAAGCCAATCAGAATAGTCAAAGAACAACCCCCCTTGCTTCTGTGGCCCCTTTAAAAATAGACTGTACCAGCTATTCGAGGTCCCTCGGCTTCCCGAATGCTGGGGGACCCTGTCATGACAGAATTAATAAAATCCTCATGCTTTTGCTTCGGCTGTAGTGTGTGAGATGGTCTCTGGGGGCGACTCCTTCTTGGTGTTTGGACGCCAGAGTCCAACACTGGGAAATGAATTCAGGACCTCTGGAAGAGCAGCTAGTGCTCTTAACCTCTCTCCAGCCCCCCCCCCTTGCTTTCTTGAGGTGTATTTTTAAATGAAAAAATATTTAGTTCGTTTTTATTTGTGTGCATATGTGTGCCTGTTTGTTTGAATGTGTACCACCATGTGAGTGTAGAAGTCCATAGAAGATGTTGAATCCCCAGTGTGGGTGCAAGGACCCAAATGCTAGTCTTGTGCAAGATCAGGAAGAACTTTTGACCATTGAACCACTGCTCCAACTTCTAGGCTTTTAACTTTTGTTCTTGAATTATGTGTGCGTGTGTTACCACCGTGCGGGGCTGTGCGTGTGAGTGCAGCGCAGGGAGCACTCTGAACTGATGGACCACACCTTCAATCCCTCTCTCTGAGGTGGTGCTCCCTCAGCACTCCTCTTTCCCATTTGCGTTTTGCCTCTGCCCCTCCGCTAGATCCACCCACTCATTCATCCAAGTGGCGTACATTTATCTGAGCTCCTGCAAAGGCTAAGAAAGGCACTGTGCTAGACTCCAGAAAAGTGGCTGTGAGCTGAGCAGAGAACCACTGTGGCTGCTGGGGGGAGAGAAGCAACAGCAAACTAATCAGATATACCCACCATATAGTATACATAAGTGACCTTAAATAACACCTTGCGTTCTATCTGACCATTAAGATTAAAGCTAAATGTCAACAACAAAGAAAATGACATAGAGTATAAAAATTCATAGAAGCTGAGTGGCTCACCACAGAACGAAATTGGGTCAAGACAGAAATCAAAAGGAAATTTAAAAACTTTTTAGAATTGAATGAAAATGAAAATACAACATACTCTAACTCAAACCTATGAAATATAATGAAGGCAGGCCTAAGAGGCAAGCAAGTTCATAGCGCTAAGTGCCTACATAAAATAAATGGCGGTATTAAGCACAATTAATAAAACTCTGAGATGGAAATTGGGATTCAACCTGAAGGTCAAAAAAGCAAAGCAGCCAGCCATTGGCTTTACCTTGATCTCAATCTGAAATGGCGAGCCTGTCTCCAGGAATCTCAGAATGAGTCTGAACCTGAGAGCTGTCTCTTCTTGTTTTATAATCCTCTAGTTCTGGGATTAAGGGCATGCAGCACTTTGCCTGGTTTCTATGGCAAACTAGTGTGGCTACTGGGATTAATGGTGTATGTCACTGCCGCCTGGTCTGTAAGGATGACCAGTGGGGTTGTTTTACTTTTCTGACCCTTGGGCAACTTTTATTTATTAAAGTACAAATGAAATGCTAGTACAGAGGTATCTCATGTTTGTAACTTAATGACACATCTGAAGACTCTAAAAATACAAGAAGAAACAATTGCCAGGCAGTGGTGGCACACATCTTTAATCCCAGCACTCAGGAGGCAGAGGTAGGTAGATCTTTGAGTTTGAGGTCAGTTTGGTCTACAGAGTGAGTCAAGACAGCCAGGGCTATTAAGAATAACCCTTTCTCAAAAAATCAACTGACCAAACAAACAAACAAAAAACAGAAAAGAAAAATAAGAAGAGGAAGAACTAATTAGCTTAGCCAGGCGGTGGTGACGCATGCCTTTAATCCCAGCACTCGGGAGGCAGAGGCAGGCGGATCTCTGTGAGTTCGAGACCAGCCTGGTCTACAAGAGCTAGTTCCAGGACAGGCTCCAAAGCCACAGAGAAACCCTGTCTCAAAAAATAAATAAATAAAA
>NW_026067969.1:2407825-2461003 GCF_014885135.2 Alexandromys fortis | reverse complement strand
GACACAGAGACCAGGGTCATTCGATAGGAGATCAAGCGAATGCCGTTTATTCAGACTTGGGGAAGCCCTTTTCTACCTAACTGCAGCACAAAGATCTCACCACCCAGGGAGGTGGGAAATAAACACACAGGAAACTTAGTTAACAATGGAGAAGATTGCCTGTAGCTAAATCACCAGGTGGGGCAGGGATAGTACGGAAACACACAGGAAGCTTAGTTAACAAATAACAAACTGTCCCCGCCAATGCACCCCAGGAATAAGGGAGACCAGGGCCCTACATGCTGTATCCATAGGTCAGTGCATCTCTCAGCCTCCATCAGAGACACTTCTCGCAGTACATGGGAATTAACATAGAGACCCACAATTGGACAATGTGTAGAGAGTGAGAGACTTTGGAGCACTTAGCCCTCAATGCAATTCAAAATTCTCCCCTCAAGGTTCAGGGACCTATTTGGAAGAGGAGGTGGAAAGATTATAAGAGCCAATGAATGATTCCAAGGAAATAGTCTCTTTCAGATTACAACATACAGACTCATACAAACTCACAGAGACTGTGAAAGCGTGCATGGGGCCTGCGCAGGTTCAAGCCAGACAAAATTCCAGCACTGAGAAAGAGGAAGTGGGCACAAAGTCCCACCCCTAACCAAGAAGTTATTTGCAATTGATAACCTGCTGGGAAAGGTGGAATAAGTTTTCTTCAGGGAAATGTCATACTCCATGACAGGCCCAGTGTCCAGGAGTCAACACAAAATGGATTCTATGGGGCTTTCTGTGGGATTTTTGTTTCATTTTGTTATTTGTGTTTATTTTGATTTTTGTTTTTTGTTTTAGGGAGAGATGGGGAAGGGAGGGAGAAAGAACCTGAAGTCTGCTGGGGAGTAAGATGGGGAGGGAGGATATGGAGAGAGATGGTGGATAGAAAAACAATAAATTGTATTGCGTAAAAAATTTTTTTTAAAAAATAGGGCCCAGGGGTGGTGGTGCACGCCTTTAATCCCATCACTCGGGAGGCAGAGACAGGAGGATCTCTGTGAGTTCGAGGCCAGCCTGGTCTACACAAGCTAGTTCCAGGACAGGCTCCAAAGCCACAGAGAAACCCTGTCTTTAAAAAAAAAAAAAAGAAAGAAAAGAAAAGAAGATGAAAATTGACATTGCAGGACACAGAACTCAACAAATGGGTTAAAAGCCCAATCCCAGTTCCTACACTGGAAGTATAGAGGTAGAGAGTATTTGATTAGCATGTGTAAAGCCTTGGGTTTGACAGCACCAACAGAAAAATGAAAATAAAGAAATCCTAGCTCTGCTATAGTAACTATGTGACCTTGAACAAATTATTTAGATTTTTCTGACCTTCTATTATTCCAATCAGTAAAAGTATTAAAACAGCCATTTCTGCAGGGTGTGGTGGTACACACTTTTAATTCCAGCACTTGGGAGGTAAATATAGGCAGATCTATTGAGTTTGATGCCAACCTGGTCTACACTGCAAGTTCCAGGCCAGCAGAGCTATATAGTGAAACTCTGTCTCAAGGGGGGGAAAAAAGCCACTTCATGTATTGTTGAGATTTCATAAATCAAAGTATGTAAAAGCAGTCCACACACAGTAAGTGTTCAATAAATGGAAGGTTTGGTTACTACCAAGAGGTCTTAACCAGAAGGCATTCTGTAATGAGAAATGAGTAATCATAAAATGTTGAAAAGAGATTGAGTTCTGAGTGAAAGACCCTCGAAGAGGACTTTCTCTCAGGAGGAGACCTCCCCATGCCAAGGAACAGGCCGAGACCATACGGATGCAAATCGCAAGAGGTTTATTGGGTAAACACAGGTACCTGCGGGCGGCAAGTCTTTCGGAAGACTTGCGCGCCTGCCGACTGGAGGGCAGGTTTTTTATAGGGAAGAGCAAAAAGCAAGTCTACAGAAGCAAAAAAAAGCGTGGTTATCGGAATGAGGCGGGGGCATGAATGGTTTCCTCTCTCAGCATGGGTGTCAGCAAAAGTCATCCTGTTCCTATCTTATAGATATCCTGTTTTGCAGTCAACCTGCTTTGTTGATGTCCTATCTTATTGATATCCTGCCTTGCAGTCTTCCTATCTCATCCTGCTCTCTCAAGCAGATGGGATGTTCTTACAAGAGCAGGCTGGCTGCTGCAGGTTTTGAGGAGGGGGTCTGTAGGGTCTTTCACTGAGCATATAGTACCTTGAAGGGGAAAATAACCGCTTTGATTCTAGAGCTCAAACCACCACGGATAATTATGTAAGTGCAAAATTTGCAGCTTACAAAACTTCTTTTCTCTCCTAGGATCCCCTGGGTCTTTAAGGAGAGGGAAGCCAATCGTGTTCGGCACATGGGTCTTCACCACCACCAAGGGGCTCCCTGACCTTCCTAAGTGGCCTGTACTTGCTGTGCTTCTCTAAACACTGAAAACCAAGGAAGGATAAACTACACGATTGTGGAAGTCTCATCTGTGTTATTGTATCGCACCATCAGGGTCAAATGTGGATTTCCGGTCATTTTAACACGGCGCTTAAGAAAAATATATGTACATTATCACAATTAAAATCTTGTTTTACCATTATTATCAGAAACAGCTGGCGCGCCTTTGCAACCCTAAGGTTGGGTAAACCGGGCTGGCAAACCCGGGGAAATCCTGAGTTTCCGCAGAGTGTGGCTGTACACAGGAGCTTCTTCCGGCCTCCTGAGGGGTGCCACATCGAGAGTGATCCCCCCAAGCCTTTTCCGGTGTCCCTGCTTCTCTTCATTCCCTCCCTCTCACGACTCCTAATCTTGGTGAAGGCCTGGGGTCCCTTCTGTCAAACTCTATGTTGTCAGTCACGGGGACGATCTCCAGGTGGGTAGCCTGTAAGGTGTTAACTAGCGGTCCGGTCGCCGAGTTCACAGACGTGCGGAACCAGAGGTGCAGACTCGGTTTCCAGCAGGTCGCGAAGAGAAGCGCCACCCGGGCTGCACTGGAGCGGTGCGTTTGCTTCCTGCGGTGTGCTTCTGTGGTCTGTGCTGAGTTCGACCCTGCGGGGTCGGGCTGCTGAGAGCGAGACGATGAAAGCGAAGGTCACCGCGCCGGTGCCCCAAGCGGGGCCTGCCGGGAAGCTCGCTCGGAAGAAAGCCAAGAAGAAGTTCAGGAAGAGGAAAGCGCAGGAAGAAAGCGGGGCTCCGGGAAGCCGCCCGCCAACTATTGCGGGCCGACCGCCAAAGGCCCCAGAGAACTTTTCTCAGAATTGGAAGGCGCTGCAAGAGGTGAGACTGGCGACAGGCCACCTTCATCCCGGACTTTTGGTCGGGTAGCCACAGACCACGAAGGAGGACGGGTAGTTTCAAAACGTGGAAGGGCAGCACCGCACGAACTCCCTCACGGGAACTTCGGGCTGTAGGCATGGCAGTTGTTGTGGCTGTCTGGCCTGTTGACAGTTTTAGTAGTGGCCAGTGCTTCTCCATTCTATAGAGGTTGCTCTCTGCTTCCCTCAAATTATTTTTCTCAATCACAAATCCCATATCTCGGTTGCCACCCTGCCAACGTGTTAAACTCTTTCCCAGAACTCTGGCCCAGACTGTTCTGGAACTTGTGTAGCTCAGGGTTTCCCCGCACTAGTGGTAGTCCTCCTACATTAGGTAGCCTCCCAAATGCTGGATTATGGGTGTGAACCACTATACCCACCCTCATTCATAAATTCTTACCTTCTAGTTAGATGCTGTTACTGTCCTTGTTTCTTAGATGAGGAAATTGAGACACAGAGCTTAAGGGGTTTGGTTTAGGGATGGTCACATAGCATATAAATAGCAGTATTGGGATACTGACCATGCTTTTTGATCTGTTGATCTCCAGACGATCCTCTGGAGTGTATACCATGGAGCTTCAGTTCATAAGAAAGAGAGCCTAGAACTTCTAGAGCTCCATAACCTCCCCCTGTTCCTTAGTGTGGATTTTCCTCTCTGTACACGCAGGACCAGCCCCAGCTCTATAAGCCAGTTGTTTGTTTGTTTCCTCTCTCCCAAGTTAGTAAAGTAAAATTAAATGCCTGGAATGCATATTTGCTATAGGGAACTTGGAGTTGGCTCTGGTTTCTACATGAATCAAAACCCTTCGGGTCTCTTGACTCTTAGGGGAGTGAGTAAGTAGAAATCCTCTGTAGTTGGATGTCATCTTGCTGGGGTCTTAGCTGGGGATTTGAAAACAGGGAAGAAATTGCTTGCCTGGATCTCTGCCCCTGCCTGGATAAGATCAAAGCTATGGCTGTTCTCATCAACCATCTCTGGTTTGATAGGATTTTTTTTTTCTTTCCATTGCTCTCCCTTCCCTTGGGTCTTCCTCGGACCCTGAGCTGTAGCCAGCCTCCAGAGATGTGTAAAGGAAGTGATCATTGTGTCCCAGCGTGTCGACCATGAAAGTTACTCTATGTGCAACTCCACATTAAAGAAGGGAAATGATGCTCCTGCCCCAGAATGAAATGCTCTGAGTGTTAAGCCACTCGGGTATGCATGGCATAGAGTTTGAAATGCAGAGTGAAGAAGCAGATGCCAGATTATGCATTGAGATAAACCAAGGAAAAGAATCTCAATGCCAGTGACTTAGGTGTAAAAACAAGGCTTTTCCAGGGGCTGGAGAGATGGCTCAGCAATCAAGAGTGTGCATGCTCTTCCAGCGGACCCTGGTTTAATTCCTGGCACCCATGTGGTGACTCACAACTGTCTAACTCTAGTTGCAGGGGATCCAGTGTCCTCTTCTGTCCTCTGTGGGCACCAGGCATGCATGTCGTGCACAGACATATATGCAAGCAAAACACCCATACATTTAAAAATAAAATAAAGGGTTTTCCCAATAATTTTCTATTGGTGATGGTGACTGGAATTGTGTGTGGATGGTAGCTACATGTTTGTGTATGCATTTATATACACGTTTCTTTAGTCTGTGCTTTGTCAGTTGAGAATTTAAATGTAGCATATATTTAATTTTGATCCCATTAGCTGCTGAAACAAAAGTCACAGGCCCCAGAAAAACCTCTTGTCTCTCAGAACAATGACAAAATGCATTCCCAGATAATCCAGCAGAACAAAAAGGAGACCTCAGAAAAGTCAAAGGGAGACAGGAAGAGAACAGAAAAAGACCAGACCACTCGGGGTTCTGTTACGTCTACATCTAAGAAGGACAGGACGATACTAGTACCTCCCACAAATACCTCTGCAACAGAACAGAAGAAAGGAGCCAAGAAGAGGACATATAGTGACGTCTCTTCTCATCAAGGGGACACCAAGCATAAGCGGAAAGCTAAGGAGGCAGCTGTCATCTTGAATCAGTCCACGCCTACTGAGTGAGTATCAGCTCTGCTTTGGTGACTGGTATGTCCTTTGCTACTGGGCCACAGATACAGATGGTCCTTCATGAGCACCTAGCCTCCACCTCTTCCCCGCTGAGAAGACATGAGCACTGGTCCTGGTGTAGTCTTCCTCTCTGACCCTATGGGGTTTGTTTTGTTTACTTGTCATCTGTTTCCCCTAGAGTGTGGGTTGCTGAAAGCAGACCCTGTACAGTCAGTGCTGTGTCTTTGGACCCCAGCGTAGGTCTTGGCACAAGGGAAAGGCCAGCAAAAACTTTGGCATTAATGTGTGCTGGAACCAGGAGTCCTGTGAAGCCCAGCCCTGCCTCTTGCCAGTTGATGGCTTTGGGCATGTTTCTGCATCCTTTCTTCAGTGAGGCCATCTGTATGATTAGGGGAGCTGAGGTACAGCATGTGTTAGTGTCTTTTGGCTACTTAATGAGCACTGTGATGACACTTCTCCTCGAAGGGATGTGCTTATAAGGCGGTCTGGCTCTTGCTATCTGAGCCTTTCCTTCTCTTTAGCTTAAAGAAAATCTGGGCCCTGGATTGTGGGGAAGGAAAGCATCCCCTTGGGAATCAGTATGGAGAGTATGTTTATGACAGCTTTGTCAAATCTGCTGAGACCATGACAGACTAGACTACAGGACATAGCGCTGAAGGGTAAAGGGTATGGGTTTGGCTGCCTCTTCTGAGCCCTACAGGCAGGCTGGGTTAGGGGGACACACACAGCCTCACATGCCTGTCTCTAGAAGCACCACTCTGGGGGATTTTTCTTTTTGAGTTTTTATCTTGACTTGGAAGTTCTCTAGGAATAGTGTCAGGTACCTGGGCTCTTGCTGTCTAAGAGACCACATTAGGTACTTGTTTTTAGAGTCCTGCCAGCCCTCACAGTGCTGCCCCCTCACTGCCAGCCCTCCTGTTCCTCACAGCCTACCAACAGGGAGAGAGATTTCTTCATCTGGCATCCAGTGCCCCATGTCTATTCACAGCCAGATTCCTCTTCCTTGCCTCCTTCCTAAGGCTGATAGAAGTAGGGGAGATACGGATGTTTACTTTAGCATTTGTATGGGGGCTGGTCAGGGTAGCCTAGTGAAGAAGGCAAGGAACACAAAACAAGAGGCCTGTTAGTACATTGACATCAGATAGCCATGGAACATCTAATATCGACTCTGTCTTTCTCACTCTTCCAAAATGTGGAGACAGTGCAAGGCCTTGGCCTCTGTGTCATGCAGTCCTCCTGCCTGTGTATCCTGATTGATAACACATCTATTATTTAATTAGATGTCAGTGGTCAACTCTATTGAAGTGGGTCACATTTCTGTTAATTACATTCTTTGTGTTTTATATGTAGTTTTAAGTCTTGGATAATAGATACATTTACAAATACTAATGAACAACTGTGAGGAGTTGGAGAGCTGGCTCAGTGGTTAAGAGTACTGGCTGCTCTTTCATAGGCCTGGATTCCCACCTGGAAGTGCACAACCTTATTATATAACTCCGAGAGTTTCAGGGGATCCCGTGCCTGCCCTCTTCTGGCCATCACAGGTATTAGAGAAAGAAAGAACAGCGGTAAAAGGAAAGTGCAGCAGCGGCTCAACTGGACTGAGTGTGCTGGGGCGCAGTCCTGTGAGTCCTCCCGCTCCTCACAGCCTACCAACAGGGAGAGAGATTCCTTCAACAGGCATCCAGTGCCCCACGTCTATTCACGGCCAGACACTCTCATCCTTGCCTCCTAGGGAAGACATCTGGTTTGATGATGTGGATCCAGATGACATTGAAGCTGCCATAGGCCCAGAGGCAGCCATGCTGGTATGGAAGCGGCTGGGGAAGAGCAAGAGTAACATCACCCTGGAGAAGGAACAGGCCTTTAGCGGGTAAGCTGTGCTCGGGCCATGGCTGCTGGGAATGTTCTGCCTTCTGGGGCTGTAATCTCTCGGGAGGAGGAGCAATCACTGAGCCATGACTGCCCAGTAGGTTTTAGGGGTGCAAAATGGTGATGAATGGGCTTGGCTCACTGGCATAGAGTCCCAGTCTGTGATATTTATTACACTGGGGCCTTTGGTTCCCCTCAGCCTGACAAAAGCCTTGGCCTTGGACTGTGAGATGGTAGGCGTGGGCCCCAAGGGGGAAGAGAGCATCGCAGCCCGCGTGTCCATCGTGAACCAGTATGGGAAGTGTGTTTACGACAAGTACGTCAAGCCAACTGAGCCCGTGACAGACTACAGGACAGCAGTCAGTGGGATACGGCCTGAGAACCTGAAGCAGGGTATGATGTCCGTAGGATTTGAGTGTAGCAGTGGAGATGGTAGTAGGACTTATTTTTCTCCTGCTTTCCCCTTGGTGTTCTGGAACAAGGCGTGACAGGGGTCCTGGCACTGCTTACCTCTTCCTCAGAGTAGCATACTGTGCAGATGCAAAAGGTATCTTTCCTGGCTGTTGTCTATTTGTGTTCTTGCTTCTTTGCCTCCTACCCAGGACAGTGCTCTTGGATTTCTTTCTGTTGTATAGCAGTGGGGAATAAAATGGAGTGTGTTAGGGACCAGGAGGGAAGCCTTGAAGGGCGAGTAGGACACATGGGAGCTGGGGGACAGATCACAGGGTCTGCTTGGGAAACTCTAGTGCAGTGTTAGCAGTAAGGCCTCCAGCAGGACGTTGAGAACAGGGTGGAGATCAGAAGACTGGTTCTGAGCAGGGGTTGGATAGGGAGGTGGCTGGAAGAAGTGACCTAACATAGCAGAGACTAGGTCTGATTTATAATAGGAGAGGACATCTAGGATATTCTGAGCCTGCCTCCTAGAGAAACCTGGAGACCACTAGAGATGCAGCCTTGTGATCTCTCCCCCATTCCTCACCACACACTGCCTGTTTGCTTCTCTTGGTATCCATGGCCAATAAGGTGGCTCTGTTGAACAGTAGGCTGACCAGCAGCTCTTGTGTTCTATCTCAGAAGGAGTCTGGTCCTATTAGCTCTGAACAGAGTTGAGCAGTGAAGTGGTTTTGGTAGGAGTGGGGGCAGGGTAGTCTCCAAAGGATGTCTGCTGGGAAAGAACAGCAGACCAGACTCGGGTCCATGCAGCCCTCCTTGTACTGTCTGTGGGAGAGATGCAGTCTGAGTCCACTTGGGAAGTCATAAGTATGAGTTGTGTTGAGTGGGAAGCATATCGTCAGGAATACCTAAGAGTCTTAAATGCTCTTAAGCTTCTCTGGGGCTTGCTAACTGCTGCCAGTCCACTAGTTGGTTTTAAGTAGAGCTTCTGTCCCCTGTCCCCCCCCCCTTTTTTTTTCTTTAACTGTCCCCAAAAGTGGGAGCAGAGCACAAGGCACAGTGGGTCTCCTAGCCTTTGCACGTCCCTGGGGTCCAGCGAGTCACTTGTAGGGGTCCACCTCCCATCGAAGCTCTGTGTATCATTAAGGGCCTGACCTGTTGTCATCAGTCTGACAAGGGAACGGGAGGAACGTCTGAGAATCTAGGTGAGTTATGTGTTGTTAACCACTTCTTTGCTTGGTTTTCAGGAGAAGAGTTTGAAGTTGTGAAGAAGGAAGTGGCAGAAATATTGAAGGGCAGAATCCTGGTGGGGCACGCATTGCACAATGATTTAAAGGTGCTGGTCTTGGGGCCATAGCTCTTTCATGTGAGCCACACACTGCCTCACATGCCTGTCTCTAGAAGCACCACTCTGGGGGATTTTTCATTTTGAGTTTTTATCTTGACTTGGAAGTTCTCTGGGAATAGTGTCAGGTTCCTGGGCTCTTGCTGTCTAAGAGACCACATTAGGTACTTGTTTTTAGAGTCCTGACTACACTGGTTCCAGCGCCAGAATGCTGACAGTTCTATGAAGGGGACTCTGAGTGTCACCTGTCTGATCTGGCAGATGGCCTGGTGTCTAGCTGTATGCCCCATGACCAGAGACAAATTTCTCTACACTGTTAGACCCCTGGGGTTCTTGTTGTGTGTCCACTTCATATCTAGGCATGGCTGTGATGCTGGAAGCCCAGCCTCCTGTTCTCCCCTGGCATCTGAGGAAGACCTAGCCTGAGTTTATTACATGGGTCACTTTAAGTTCACAAGCAAACTGCTGTCTGGTCCATTGGAGGAAAATGGGAGCATAGTCTACTTGGCATAAGGGATACCTCTGCGGCAGTCTGCTATGGTGGATGTCTTAAGCCAGGCATCAGAACCTTACTGGGTTCTGCCACCAACAATCACACAGTGTAAGCAGATCTTGATTAATCCTTTGGAGACAGGGATTAGGCTTAAGGGTGGCAGAGCAGAGTTTTGGGGTATTGAGAGATGGCTCCATGAGAGCAGTGGGTACACACTCAGATACTTCTCCACTGCTCCTCAGCATCCCAGGCTGGCAGAGCTGACCTGCTACTACTACTCAGCTGTCCCTAGTGAGGATCCGCATGGGCACATGTTTCCTCCGTGTCATTCCAGCTAATCACCTCCTTTGACCGGCCACACATCAGCCAGTTAGGTGACTGGGCTCAGAGACCACCCAGTGCTAGGACATCTGACTTGTAGCTGCTGCCCCTTTAGATGCCTGCTGGGTATGAACTGTGGTACCACTTTACTCGCTGTTTCAGGAACCTCTAGGTGGGAGTTTAGTTCCCATTCAAATGTATGGGTCTAGGAACATAGCTCAGTGACAGGATGCATGTGGCCCTGGGTCTCATCCCGCACCAAAAAAATAAAAATAACAAATGTTTAACAATTGAAAGTGAATGAAAGTTACCTGCCTGCTGATATGTTGAGTCACCTTAGAGAAGACTGTCACCAGGGACACACATGCTTCCTCTAGTGGGTTACTTTTTTGGGCTGTGTGAAGTCTCCCAGGTTGCAGGGTAAGCTGTTAACTTTCATTTTG
Source organism: Alexandromys fortis (assembly GCF_014885135.2). Lineage (NCBI taxonomy): Eukaryota > Metazoa > Chordata > Mammalia > Rodentia > Cricetidae > Alexandromys > Alexandromys fortis. The sequence goes on along the minus strand of NW_026067969.1, from coordinate 2,450,805 downwards.
TGCTTCCCCGTGAACAGAATCAGTTCAGATAAAGAAGGTTGCAGGTTAATTGACTTTTTTCTCAGCATCTTGATGTCAAGATTCTATTCTATTCTGGGTTTTTTGTTTGTTTGTTTTTTGTTGTTCTTTTTTTCCACCCACCTCCACCTCTGGAGTGCTAGGATTAAAAGTGTGTACCACACCTGGCCAAGATTTTATTTTTATTAACATGGTTCTTAATATTGGGCCTCCCTTAAGGGAGAGCGATTAATTTAAGGAGCTCTGCCTTTTTCTGAATATTAAACCTTCTGGTTCTTTGGAAGAGGGGAAAGGGGGCTCCACTACTGCAGACTGAAATGAAGATATTTGTCATCGTTTTCTTCTAGGTACTCTTCCTTGATCATCCAAAAAAGAAAATCAGGGACACCCAAAAATTCAAACCCTTCAGGAGTCAAGTAAGGGTACGTAATGAGTCTTGAACCGTGGCTGGTCCCTGGCACTCACACACACACACACACACACTGACACACACACACACACACCCCGTGGCTAAAGGGATTTAGTTTGTTTTGGTTTCTCATTTTAACCTTTAAGAGGGCTTGCTGCCTGAGTCTGGCAACCTGAGTTTGATCCCTGGAACCAAAGAGAACTGGCTCCACAGGTTTCCTCAGACGTGGCTCACTGGTTAAGGGCACTTGCTGCTCTTACAGAGAACATGTGTTAAATTCTCAGAGCCCTTGTCAGGTGATTCACCACAGTCATCTAGAACTCCAGTTCCAGGGAACCCGACACCTGTAGCCTTTTTAGGCCCTGCACTTACATGCACATACCCACATGCAGATAGACACATCTGTGTGTCACTAATAAAAATTTAAAAATTAAAAGCATTCTACCACTTGGTAGATCTCCAGCCCCCAACTCCTCCTTTATTGGCTGATAAGCAATGTCATAAGCCACAGTGGGCTAATGGTTGCAACCCTACATGCCACAGATACTCCTGGTGGAAAGAAAACTGCAGGACTGAGGTGTGGCCATCTGCGTCCTCCTTGGGCAGAGCCTGTGAAAGCAGCACATTCAGTGGTATGCACCTTCTCTCTACAGAGTGGAAGGCCATCTCTCAAACAACTTTGTGAGAAAATTCTGGGGATCAGGGTCCAGCAGGCAGAACATTGTTCAGTAAGTATCATTGGGTAACAGCCCCTGACCTTAATACCTAGGTTCATATGTATCACTTGACAGTAGACACAGAAGAGAGAATCCTAGGCGTATCAGGCTCAGGAAATGTTGATTATATCTTAAATATTTATATTTAACTTGAACTCAATACAAAGAATAATACTCTGTAAGAATCTGAAACAAAATTCACCAGTCTAATTCAAGACTATTAGTGTACTTTCAGTATTTTACTAAATAACTGAGGTTAGGGACTTCATGGTAATGAGGCTTAGTTGATCAGAGAGATGTCAAGGAGGGAGAAGCAGCAGTTCACTCTTGGCAGAACTTACTGGTACCCCAAGAATCACCTATTGTGCTTCTAGCACCCTTTGACCTCCCACTAGGCCCCAACGCTTAAAGGTCCTGTTACCCTTGTACTGCCATGTTGATGACTTAGCTCCAGCACTTGAGCCATGGAGGAACAGAGCCTTTCCAAACCTTAACAAAGGTGCTTTAGGACTTTATGGCTCTGGGCTCTCAGTCCCAACAGTGCCCCCCCCCCCTTGGCCAGTCAGTCAGTCTGGAGAGCAGGTTCCCCTGCATTGCAGCCTCTACCTCTTTGAGCCCTGTGCCTATCTCAGCGGCTTCCTGCTGCTGTAGGGTTTCCCTTTCTGCCCGTATTAACAGTGGCTGAGTCTGAAGCACGGGAGTTAGCTTGTGCTCTGGTGTTCCAGCCATTTTTCATGATTTTCTTTCATTGCCTTACCATGGTCACTCTATGAAGTATGTGCCTCTCTTGGCCATGTAGCCTCAGTGCTGTGGCTATCATGAAGACTCAGTAGTCATAGGGTTGCTTTTGTGGCCTCTGGCCACCATGTCTTCTCACTAGCTGGGTAGTCAACATTGCTGTGTGTCACCCAGGTCCAGGATGCCCAGGCAGCAATGAGGTTGTACATCATGGCAAAGAGGCAGTGGGAGAACATTACTGCAGACCGGCGCCCCCCAGCCACCACCCCAAAGCCCTGCAGCGAGTTCGCTTAGCACCAGCTTACTACTGCCACCTCCTCTACATCCTTCAGTGACTCCTCAGTGGCAGTTGGTATGGGATTGTGGAGGCCCATCAGATTTCTGCACAGCAGGGACTCACTATGGTGAGCGTTTTCAGAGCTGTGGCTGCAGAGGTGTGACATGGGAGCTGCTGGAACTTCCTCCTCCTGGACTCTGCTACCAGGACAGAAGTCTGGGTGTGGTGCAGGTTCAGAGGAAGGAGAGATTGGAATGGACGAGTGTGCTGCAGTGTCTGTGTCTGCCAACCACCTGTACCACCCTTAACACTGAGCACAGCTGCATTCAGCCAGGACACTCAGCACCTTCTCCTAAGGAGCAAGGAGTGTCGTCTCCTCTTGTGAGGAAGGGGATAAGCACTGCTGGACCTAAGGGATCCAAGGGCCTTCAGTCTGCTGCAAGCCAATCTGGCCAACAGAGCAGCCGCCCAGTGAGGACTTTCTTAAAGCTACTTAGCTGTGGATACTTTCTCCTATGTCCTTGCTTGGCCCAGTCATTTAAAAATGCCAACATCCGGGCTGGAGAGATGGCTCAGAGGTTAAGAGCACTGACTGCTCTTCCAGAGGTCATGAGTTCAATTCCCAGCAACCACATGATGGCTCACAACCATCTGTAATAAGATCTGGTGCCCTCTTCTGGTGTGTGTGAAGCAGAATGTTGTATACATAATAAATAAATAAATTAAAAAAATAATAAAAATGTTTTTAAAAAAAAAATGCCAACATCCAATATGCTGTTCTCTACATAGTCCTTGGGTGAGACTTGGGGCATAGGTACACCTGGAGGTGTAAGATCCTACCACCCTGGTGCACTGCAAACAGAAAGGCATCTGCCTGCTGTCTTCTAGCAACAGGTCCAGAGTGAGCAGTGAACTTTATGGACCTACCTGACAACTCTCAGAATGGAGCTGTGAACTGAGGTGTGAACTCAGAGCACTTGTCCGCAGTGTACAAGGCCCTGGGCCCATTCCCAGCGCTGTCAAAAATAAATGGATGGATAAATGGAGTTTGTGGAAACTTAGCTTCTTCCCATCATCTAGACATTTCTGATACCCTGCAGTGCAGGACCATTGACACCACGGCCAAGCATGGTATGACCAGCTTAGGGCTTCTTTATTCACCAAGGAGTGCAAAATACAGTACTCTCCAGGACCAGAAGGGCAGCATTTCAGGGCCGGAAGATAGGATCTTTCTGAGGTGGGGAGGAGACATTGGGGGCTTCCGGCTCTGAAGCAGGTTCAAGCTGCTGCTTCTGAGGATTGGAGCATGCAGCTGCTTCCAGTGCCTGAAGTACTGTGTCAGCATAAGAAATCAGCTCCTGGGAGGAGGAAACAAATGAACCATTTGTTCCGGGGGTGTCAGGATCCAGGAGCAATTACTTTGATGACATAGCCCCCTGACGGATGGAATCTTTGAAGTGGTCTAGCTACCCTTCCCCCTTGAGATTGGATTTAGCCCCATCACAGGAAGAGTAATAGAAGAGCATCATGTGGAGCTCTGGGTCAGTGCCACACAAGTGTTCCAGCTTGATAGAGGTGTCACCGTGATTTACCAGGCTAGAAGTAAAACGTCCCCGGATTATCCGGACTAGGTCCTTGATGCCTGCAGTCTCCAGCTCTGGCAGGATCTCCTCTGCAGTGGAACAGAGAAGGTGGTGAGATTCAGGATCCCTGCCCACCAGCCAGATAAGGTCAGTTGGATACCATTTTTGCTTGGAGTTAATGAGTGGGAAGTCACAGGGGTTTGAGACCAAGCTCTGGGACTCCTTCCCTTCCTGCCAGGGAGAGGACAAGGAAAGGGTCCTCACTGTAGGAAGCCAGGTGGGCCAACAGCATGCAGAGGTTCTCAACCACCTCAGGGTCATCATTGTAGAGATGGTAGATATCTTGGAGGAGGTAGAGGCCGCTGCTGCCCTCTTCCAGTATTGCTATTTGGAAGGCCACCAGTTCTAGAGGAGGGATGCAAGGGGGTTTGGGTTTTAATATATTCGAGTATAGCCCCTTTGCAGCTGCCCTTACTTCTCTGCCCCTTGTATCCACTGTCACTGGGAAGTAGCATGACCATGGTCATAAGGCTGTTAGGAGAGCTCTCTTTGACCAGGAATCCCAGCCTTCTGTGAAGGAAGCTCCTGAAGTCAGGGCTGACCCATGCTCTGTAAAATGCTGGAAGAGGTGCTTGTTCCACTTTGTCTCTGCAGCATAGCTTTGCACCTGTTGGCAGCGAGCCCCACGCCCAATGGAAATATAGCACGTGTGTTCCTCTTCTCCTCAGCATGGAAGCTCTGCTGTGGCACTGTGGAGGAGGGTCTCCTGTACAGGTGGCCCTAACATTCTGCATCAGTTAACAGGGTTCAGAGGGCTGAACCCTCCCCACAGGGTGCTGTGTATAAGGATGTCAGGGATAAGTCAGGAGGAACTAAGATTCCCAACTACTTCCTGGAGGTCCCACCAGCTTGGGAAGCCCAGTGGACTGGCTTGAGTAGAACCTAGCAGGAATGAGACCAAGGAGACAGCTCTTAGAGCAAGGGAAGTGGTCGTTACAGACCAAGGGTGGGAACCTCCCTACTGTTCACTGCTGCTGACCATGGCCCATTCCTGGGCCCAGAGTTCTCTACAAAGGACAACTGCCAGTACTTAGTGTAAGAGGTGGCCTAAGCCTGGACTTGGAGACAGACCTATATGTAGGAAATCCATGCAGCTGTGTCCATGTGTATAGGTGGGGAGGTGGTCCCAAGACACCAAAATAGAGAAGTCCCAGCGGGGTTTCCTGAAGACTAGTTTTTCCTGTTCCAGTTTGGGGTCACCTGGTGGACATCACTGCAGGGAGCTAGCTTTGTTTGTTTGTTTTGTTTTTGTTTTTAAGATTTATATATTATGTATACAATGTTTTGCCTGTATGTATCCCTGCAGGCCAGAAGTTGGCACCAGATTTTTTTATTACAGATGGTTGTGAGCCACCATGTGGTTGCTGGGAATTGAACTCAGGACCTTTGGAAGAACAATCAGTGCTCTTAACTGCTGAGCCATCTCTCCAGCCCCGGGAGCTAACTTCTGTCCCACCTCCATGATGGCAGTCTGTCTTTTCCCAGACTTACCAGACACCTTTGCAAGGCTGGCCAGGCCACGACAAACATTGTTCACCAGCAGAACTCTGCCAGGGCACAGCTGGATGCTTCTCAGGAATAGCTCTACCACCTTCTCAAACTGATTCTCCTTTATGCAGCCTACAGAGCATAAACTTTGTTGCCTTATGTGTCCAGGGTCACCCTCCCTGTTACCAAGACCTCAGGCTGCTCACCAAACAAGGACAGCATCCAGAGCACCGCACAGCCAGCTTCAGCCATTTCCACGTCCTCGGGGTGCATGGCCAGCACCGAGGTGACCGCGACTGAGAGCTTCTGCAAGGGCTCTTTGTCCAAAGTGGCAGCTAGAATGAGGACAAGGGTGGGAGACACCATGCCACGTATGAAGAGAGGTACCTGCTGCATGTGTACCCCTCCATACTGCTCTCTCCCACCAACAACAGCAGAGGACAATCAAGGGGACAGATATCCTCAGAGATGGAAACTGGGACTTTCTAATGCCAGCGTCTACTGTAGACTCATCAGTAGAGATGAGGACTTTCTGCACTTGTGGCATTAGCAGGATCTCTGCAGTTTTCTGGAGCTGCCATTGGCTTGGAACCCTCTCTCCTAGAACAAAACAGTATCTAGAAGAGGGGGAAAGACAGGCCCTGGAACCCCCATCTTAAAACAAAAACCAGGATAGGGCATCAAGTTATTTCATTGTTACTTCATAACTAATTGTGCTGGTGTTACAAACCATAATGTATTATCTGTTTTCTGACGGTCTTAGACAACCTCTGTGAAAAGGTTGTTCAGCCCCCAAAGGGGTCACAGTCTACAGGTTGAGAGCCACTGCTTTAGCAGGTCTCATGTAGTGGGGCTTGTAAAGGGAGGGCTCACCATCTATCAGGAGGGACCAGAGCAGGCTCAGGATAGCAAGGCAGATGTCCCTGTCCTCCTGGAAGCGGTCCAGGTGCTCTTGGGCAAGCAGAAACAACCCCTCCTCCTCCAGCTCTTCAGAGATCAACCCTGTGGACAACCACAAACACTTGGAGGAAAGGCATCTAAAAAGCCTTTTCCCAGTGGGCTGATGCAATCCCTAGCCTGCCTGGCTGGTCTATTTTATACCTACCTCTAATAAGCCTCTCACCCAAGTGGGCTTAGTGTAGGTGAGAAGCCAAAGATGTGGAGTGGCTCAGTGTCTAACCTTGACCTGACCTGTTAACTACCCATTTGATTCTTGGCCACTGTCCTCAGCTGATGTGGGAGTGATTTCTTATTAAAGAAACTGCCTAGGCCCCTTGATAGGCCAACCCTTAGGTGGGTGGAGTAAACAGAACAGAATGCTGGGAGAAAGAAGCTGAGTCAGGGGTCGCCATGGTTCTCCCACTCCAGACAGACGCAGGTTAAGATCTTTCCTGGTAAGTGCACCTTGTGGTGCTACATAGATTATTAGAAATGGGTTAAGAGGCTGAAACTAATGGGCCAGGCAGTGTTTAAAAGAATACAGTTCCTGTGTAATTATTTCGGGTAAAGCTAGCCGTGCGGGCGGCCAGGTGCCGGGAAAGTAGCCCGCCACTCCTATTACAACACTCAGCTTCCAAGTAGTACCCATGGCTGCCATTAAGAGCAGAGAACAGTATGGCTATCTGTCTTGAGAATGAGCTCCTCTCCTGCCCATCTCCCAAGGCCTCTGTTCTGTCCCTGGATTTTTAGTAGAAAGGAAGGACAGAAGAAGACCAGCACACTCACCTTGGCTGGAGATGATAGTGAGCAGGTTGTAAACCATGGTAATAAGCCTTTCAGAATCGGGGTGGCTCCTCAAGGCATTCATCAGGAAATAGATGATAAAATGGTCCCTTGGGATCTCAGCTTCTGAGTCTTGTGCCAGTGCTGATGGAGCCAGACAAAGAACGTGGGTTAACCCCACAGTTGGGGCTCTAAGGTTGAGCCTAGTGGGTACAGCATCATCTCTTTGAACTAAAGAAACTGATCTGCCTATTAGTTAGGCACTGGTTGGGTCTTTGTAAAGATGGGGGCCTTGCTCACCAACAAGCTTATAGCATCTAGTTCCAGTTCTGGCCTCCAAGGCCTTGCTGGGTTCTTCCCAATGAATATTTAGTGGAATTTGTGGGCTCTATTATATACTAGGTAAGCACTCTACCACCAAGCAGTCACACCCTCCAAGCCTCTCCTGGCTAAGCCCACTAGACCATCCTGTCCAGCTCCTGTGATAGAGCTGGGGAACAGTTGAGAGAGACGGGCTTATCCAGGGTCTCTGGCCCCATGTAGACCCAGTGAGTGCAGATGTTAATTATGCCCTCTCTCACTCTGAGATGGAGTTACATAGGTGCAGAAGGGAACAACAGACTGGAAAGACAGATGCTGGGGGCGAGTGGGAAGTTGGAGGAGCTGGTTAGGCAGAGGACCCAGGAGGGTGGGGCTTCTCTATCCAGTCTGGTGCCTACCTTGGCCCAGAACACGCAGCAGCAGGGAGCAGGTGCTGAGCAGAATGTCCAGGATCCTCTCGTGCTGCTTGATGATGTAAAGCACCTCCTCCACCAGCTCTGGGGGCCATGGCAAGCCTGTACCGCACCGCACACAGCACAGTGAGGCACAGGAGCAGCCGGGCTGTGTGACCCAGAGGCTGCTGGGAGCCCGCTAGTGAATACAGAGGATCCATGTGGGTGAACACAAGGGCAGAGAAGGATGACCAGCCCGTGTGTTCATGGAGCTCATGAAGCAGACCATCTGCCAAGGTCCACATCCTGTGTTGTCCAGGCTAACTTGGAGTTCCTGGGCTGTAGTGGTTTTCTTGCCTCAGCCTCTTGAGTAAAAGACCACAGGCACAATGACACCATGCCCAGCTCTGCTTCAAGGCATATACTTGAAGCAGCTTCAAGAAGCAAGTCTTCTCAGCTCACTTTTAGATACCAAAGCTGAGAGTCAATGATGCCTGTATAAGGGGGCTGGAGAGATGGCTCAGAGGTTAAGAGCACTGGCTGCTCTTCCAGAGGTCCTGAGTTCAAGTCCCAGCAATCACATGGTGGCTCACAACCGGCTATAATGAGATCTGGTGCCCTCTTCTGGTGTGTATATGCATAATAAATTAAAAAAAAATGGCTGTGTAAACCCAGCCTCTGTGGCTGTCACTGTCTTGAGACTTGGCTTATGAAAACGATGTCAGATTGAGGAACACTTGTGCCCAGGAAATAACCACAGGAAGTTCACTCTGATGAGGCCGAGGAAGAGGCAGCTCTGGGGTGGTGGATGAGGCCCACTGTTGGGCTTATAGCCCCTGTTATCCAGAAAGACAACTGCCTTGCCCTGGGCTTTATCTCGGCTACAGTCTCACTATAAAAGGGACTTCGGGAGAGTAACGGCCAATATGAGGGGTCTGTTAACTCATTAGGAGTCACACATCAGCCTCCTTGTAACCTTTGCTGTCCTAACCACTCAAACAGATCTTTGGTGTCCTCTGGATGTGTTTTGTGGATGGACAGGTAGATGGATGAATGGGTAAGATGGGTGAGTGAGCAGATGGAGGAAGGAAGGAAGTGACGAACTAGCTGGAGGGAAGGGTGTATGGATGGTATACGAGTATGACATTGGAGCAGGAGAGACAGGAAAGCATGTCTTCAGACATTTAAAATTTCCCAAGAAGCTGACTACCTATCGGAGGTAATGCCGGGAAAGAGCTGTTCTCGAGCATTCTGGTAGGAGGGCAAGTTGGTGTGCTTGTGGAGGATGGTATGCAGCATTTACACTCTGATATCCAGGGGTACAAGCACGTGCAGCCACATATGCCAAGTGGCCAGTATGCCAGGTGGTCAATTGTGGTGCTGTTTATAAAAATTGAAAATGAGAAGTAAGCAGATGCCCACTGTAGAGATGGTGGGACAGATGGATGAGTCTCTTCAACCAGGTGTGATGGTGCACACTTGTAGGTACTCTGGGGCAGAGGCAGAAGGACCACAAGTTCAAGGACTTTTTGGACCACACAGTGAGTTTGAGACCAGCATGAGCAACTTAGTAAGACCCTTTCTGAAACTTTAAAAAACAAGCAACAACCACAAAAGCCCCCAAAGAGCTGGGGAAGTAGTTCAGTGGTGAAACAGTTAACCAGCATTGTACAAGTCTCAGTCTGTAGTACCACTACAACCCCTCAGAAGTGGTCCATCTTTTCTTTTTTTAAACAAGGCCTTTCTCCTATAGTTGTCCAGTCCTCTTGCCTCAGCCTTCCTAATGTTAGATGGATTTCCTGTTGACCTGCTGAAATCATGCGGAAAAGCCAGCCTCTCTCCTACCCTCCTCTGCTAGTAAGCATGGGATCAGGAAGAATTCCAGTTAGCAGCCTGAAATGAAAGGCTGGCAGTTCCCACCTCCATCCACATTGCTCCATTTCCACCTCCCAGCCTTTCCCGGGAGCCTGGGGGAGGTGCCTGCACTGTTACCTAGATCTTCCTCTGGCATTGTCACAAGCTTATTAAGGGCCCTGAGCTGGACCTCTGGTCGGGTGGAGAAATTCTGCATGACATCTGCAGGAACAAGAACATACAGGAAGCCTACTGAGGGCCGTGCCTGCTCTCATACATTCTGGCACACAGGAAGCACACAGCAAGTGAGGAAAACACCCGGCGTCCAAGGTGTGGAGTCAAAGGACATAGGACTCTGGACAACATGGGCACCGAACAGGTCTTAACCACACAGGGGATATGTCCAGTGGGAGCAAGGGATGGAGGGGCGGGGAAAACACAGGCAGGGCCAGGCTGCTTAGAGCCAGGGCAGGGTATACAGCGTGTACTGGGGGGGGGGGGCTGGAAACCGACCACTCACTAATCATGCATAAGCAGCAGGTCTAGGACCAAGTTGTGGGAGACACTAAACCTCTAAAACTAATGCCAAGGCCACAGCAGCTCCCAGCACTGTCCCGTGTCCCCACTGTCACCTAAGACGTTGGCCATGTTGCCTTCCAGTAGCACATCAATGATGAAAATGGGAACCGCCTGCCGGTGCATGTTCAGAGCAACACAGGAGTTTCTGAAGGAGCTGCTCATGAAGGTGATTCGGATCACATCCCTGGCAAAGGGACAGAGAATACAGGTGGCTTTCTATAGGAGCCTCCCTCTGCCTTGGGCTGTGGTTGACCCATAGTGGCAGATGCTAAACAGCAGTCTTCCTGGTGAGTAGGGCTTCACTATGTCTCATGTGTAGCTAGTAACCATCTTTATAGTTCCATTTATAGGAACCTGCTCTACTCTATGAAGTAGACTCTATCTGTGGAAGGGCCTTCAAGGATGGTCCTGGGTCCAGAACTTTGGCTTTATGCCCCTTTCTTCCTTAAAAACATGAACATTGGGTGGTGGTTGCACATGCCTTTAATCCCAGCACTCAGGAGGTAGAGGCAGATGAATCTCTTGAGTTCTAGACCAGCCTGGTGTACAAAGGGAGTTCCAGGACAGCCAGGGCTGCACAGAGAAACCCTGTCTTGGGGGAAAAAAAAAAAAGAGAAAGAAAGCAGAAGAAAATAATAAATAAGCCAGGTATGGTGGCACATACCTTTAATCCCAGTACTTGGAAAACAGAGGCAGGTGGATCTCTGAATTTGAGGCCAGATTGGTCTACAAAGCTAGTTCCAAGATGGCTAGAGCAGTTACAGAGAAACTGTCTCCAAAAACCAAGCCGAAACAGTAACAAAAACATGACAGGGTTTCTGACTGACATTATTAGAATAAAAACTTGCTGGGCTCCTGAAAGTGATGCGTGTCCTTGAAGTTGTTCTACACTCAGTGGGAAAGTAGAGCTGCTTGCATCTTTTTTTTTAAAGCCAGATGTGCACACCTTAATTCCAGCAGTCAGGAAGCTGAGGCAGGGAGATCACTAAGGATTCAAAGCTAGCCTGGGCCACAGAGTGAGACCCAATTTAAAAAAAAAAAAAAAAAAAAGACCCCAGCATATGCTCAAGATTAGTGGCTGCCAGGTACTTGAGGAATATATGTGGACCAATCAGGACAGCTTTCCGTGTGTGAAGGTGGGAAGATGCTCAGAGGTACACTGATAGGCTAAAAGAAGACCCAGCCCTGGGCTCACTTGATGCCTAGTCGATCAGAGGGATTGATGTGCAGCATGTAGGGCAGAAGCAAACAGAAGATCTCTGCACCGGGGATCTTCTTCTCCTCCATAGACTTCAGTATGGGCTTCAGGCTGCCTGGATGTTGGCGGATGCCCTTCCGCAGGTGCATGGCTTCTGTGTCCTTCAAGGAAAAAGAGCATCTGACTTGGACTTCTCTGAGCCATGAAGATGACCGCTGCTATCAGTGTTCCCTCACCAGGCTGAGCAAGAGCTGAGGCAGGGGGCCTGGGGAAAGTGAACATCCTATAGCCTACATGGAACAGAGAAAGTCAGGGTAATATGGTAAGAATGAGGGCAGGTGGCTTCTCCACAAGACACTTACATCCAGGAAGGAGCAAGTAGCCATGTCTAGAATGATGCAGCCCAGGGACCAGATGTCAGATTTGCAGGTGAAGGAGAATTTGAGAGTTTCAGGAGCCATCCAGGACTTATGGCAGGGGTCTGTGGGCAAGATCAAGGTGGAAGAACCACTGAGTCCCATGTTCCCTGGGGACAGGGAAACAGAGCAGAGCAAACCTGCCTCAGCACTACCACTCTCCCTTTGGGTGTTTTGAGAGAGGATCACCTGTATCCCATATTGGTCTTGAACCCCCGGTCTTTCTGCCTCCTAGTGCTGAGACATCAGGCTTGCTCCAGCACACTCAGCCACACTGACCCCATTTTAGTATTCCTTTGCAAGGGCTCACGTCAGGAACCCTTCAGTCACCCTCCTTGGGCCAGATGAGAATCGTAAGCTGTAGCAATGAGCCCACTGTTGGGACAGACCTTAACCTCACCAGGGAGGCCTGTCCATCCGGGTGCTATCTGGCAGGCTGCCCGAGTGGCTGCCTATCAGTGTGGCAGCAAGCAAGAGATGGGAAAGACATATTCCAGAAAAACTAAAGTGTGGCCCTCTTTGAACAGCTTATCCCTTCTAAATGTCAGGACCTCAGGGCAAAGTTCTGGCTGCCCTGCCTCATTTCTAAACCTGAGCCCTGCAGAAAGAACTGAAAGTACAGGGCCCTTGCCCTGTTCTATCAGCATGCCTGGCCTCAGGTAGTCACTTCCTTTCCCAGTCAAATGGCAAAGTCAGACTCCAAGGACACACACCATTGACACCTCCAAACCACCCTTCCATGTGCCCACCTAATCGCCAGTCCATGCATCCATCTGTCTGCCCGTTCATCTACTCACTCACCCATACTCTGTGTGCCAAGGACAACCTCTGCCACCACAGGACTCTGACTTCTCTCCCAGGGTTGCTCTGTCTATCTGGGGCAGCTGTTAACAGGCTTGCTACTCCACCCCTTTTACCCTACCATCTTTTCATCCCCTGGGCTATTTTGGACCTCTGTGGATGCATGGTCAGTGCCTACATCCCAGAGGACTTCTGTAACACTAAATGCAGCTTCTGTCCTTCTTGGACGCTCTCTTCCTCACAAGAATCAACATCTTTAGAGGCCCACGACCATTGCTGTGCTTCTGAGGGCTCCTTCTCCCTCAGGAGCTGGGTGCATATGACCATACAGTCAGTGGGGCAGTGACATGCTGGAGAGGCTGGCATCCTCTGGGCCCTGCGCCTTACCCACAGCGGCATGTCTACTGTGTTATGCCCTAGGTAGGAGGTCCCTGGACCATCTGAGCCAAAAAGCCCAGCCCTAAGAGTAGCCACTGCCCTCTGGATGCCAAGAGCCACCACCTCCCTTGCCATTCATTCCTAGACAACCCCCCCCCCCCGGCCACCTTCTTCTGCTCGGACATTCCACTTGGCTTCATGTGTCATCAGTGCCTGGGAGCTCAAGTCCTGCAGTTTGCAGTAGTTTTCGTTGACAAGGGCTATGTTGGAAGGCTTCAGGTTCCTGCAACCAAAAGCAGGGATCCCTGGTGCCATGCAGCAGCCTGGGCAGGGCTAGCACATACCCGAGCCTTAAGCCTGCTCTCCCAAGCCAGGTCCAGCCCTTTTCACTCTTCAAGAAAATGCCATACTCATATTAAATAATTGTTTCTTAAAATAATGGTGCGGGACAATTGTTCCGGGCAGGACAGAAACCCAGACAACAAAATATGACTTCTATTCAGTTTCTGTACATTAGGGAAGACCCCTTCTCCACTGAAAGTACAAGCACTGAGGCCCTTTATTAGAGAAGGTACCCATTCTTCTGTACCGCCGGTGACATTAACATGGGCACCCATTCACTTTGCACGTACGGCCCGTGTTGGTGGAAGCTATTTCCCAGATCCTCCCACTGTAGATCTTGGGCCTTAAGCTGGGTGCAGGGGTCAAAGGATAGGCCTGGATTGCCCCAACTCATACTGGCCTGTCCAGAGGCTGTGCTACTGCAGGCAACCTCACCTCTCTTCGTTGGCATCTTATCTCTGTTCCCTTGCCCTTTAGAACCACCCCGCCCGGCCCCCACACTCTCACAGCCCTGTGACTTTGGGGTGAGTCAGGTGCTCAGAGGCTTCATGGGGAGGTGCCCTGTTCTCTCAGACAAGCGGAAGGGGAATTCAAAGAAGATGCCCCATTCTGCTCAGATCTGGACCTGGGAGTTTTGGACATTCCCCATCGTCACCTGTGAATGATGTTCAGCTGGTGCAGGTACTCGATGGCATCCAGCAACTGGCTCAGCATGGTGTGCATCCACTGAGGAAGAAGTAGGGGATGCAGTGTTGGAAGGGGCCTGGGAACTTCCGAAAGGGCAGTCTCTGCAGAGCTGGGTGCATATGACCATATAGTCAGTGGGGCAGTGACATGCTGGAGATGCTGGGTGCCCTGGGGCCGCCAGTGGCCACTTGATGGAGGAAGGTCATTGGTTAAGTAATAAAGAAACTGCTTGGCCTCATAGGTTAAAACATAGGTAGAAGGAGTAAACAGAACAGAATGCTGGGAGGAAGAGGAAGTGAGCTCAGAGGCCATGCTCCCCTCTCCCGGGCAGACGTGTGATGAAGCTCTGACCCAGGATGGACATAGGCTAGAATATTCCCGGTAAGCGCACCTTGGTGTGCTACACACATTATTAGAAATGGGCTAGTCCAGGTGCGAGAGTTAGCCAAGAAGAGGCTAGATATAATGGGCCAAGCAGTGTTTAAAAGAATACAGTTTGTGTGTTGTTATTTCGGGGCATAACCTAGCCAGGCGACCAGGAGCTGGGGCGGCAGGAACACAGCCCGCAGCTCATACAACAGCCACTTTGTGAAATGTGACCCTTGTGGGGACCGCAGATGCTAAAGCCTGCAGTGCCTGTCAGAGCTTGCACTTTATGCTGTCAGAGTGAAAAGAGCCTGTGGGAACACATGGGAATAACAAAATGCACCTAGTGCTCATGGCTGCCATTTTCAGACAATGTACCTAGGGCTCCTGAGACCCACATTAGAGTCCAGAGATACCCTGATGTGCCAGAGACTGGCTGGGTAGCAGGAAGCCCACATCCTCCCACTGTGGCCCCTATCCTGATAGAGGAGCTCACTTAATGGTTCTGTCAACATTTCTGTTTCCCAGATTTCTACCAATGTCAAAGGTGCAAGCCCACCCCAGAGCCTGCCCTTGAGGTGCAAGCAATGAAATGAACTACATGCCTCCTCTGAGCCTCTCGGGGAGATGGTGTCTGGCCCACAGGTGCACAGAAAGTCTCAGACGGAAGCATGCTCAGATCATCTCTGGAGGTTACTAGGCCCAAAGGTTAAAGTGAAAGCTTATAAGGGTCTAGAAGACAACTAAGGAAAGCCCTGTGACCTCTGACCAAAAGGTCCTGACCGCAGGAGGACATCCATCAACTGGCCTCCATTACACCAAGAACTGCCCATCACAAGGTGGTATCAAGCAAGTGAACTAGCAAGCCCCACACTGGTATCTACCATATGTAAAGAATGTCTACAAATCAACAAGAAAAAAATTTGAATGGGCAGAGGAGTTAAATGCGCAGAGGAGTTAAACAGGCGGAGAAGAAAAACTCTGAATGGCCAAAATGTTGCTGGAGGCCTATAATTCCAGAACTGAGGAGGTGGAGGCAAGAGTATGAGTTCAAGATCATCCTTAACTAGTGAGTTCATGGTCACCTCAAAAAATAAAGCAAAACAGCCGGGCGGTGGTGGCGCATGCCTTTAATCCCAGCACTTGGGAGGCAGAGGCAGGCGGATCTCTGAGTTCTAGACCAGCCTGGTCTACAAGAGCTAGTTCCAGGACAGGCTCCAAAACCACAGAGAAACCCTGTCTCGAAAAACCAAAAAAATAAAAATAAAAATAAAAAAATAATAAAGCAAAACAAACAAAAAAACCCACAACATAACAAACAAAGGCACATATCTAAAAATGTGTTTCCCAGGTCTAATGACAGGAAGGTGCAAATTAAAGTTATAACAAAATGTCACTAGCTCCTCAATTCTTGACAGGAAAAACATAGGCCCCATGATAACCAACTGGAGGACCAAATGGAAGGGGAACCCTCTTTGCTTCTGGGGAAGGTAAACCCTGACCAACTAGCTTCTGCTTACTAGAATGCTTACTGAAGCCACATCTTCTGCTGTCTGGTCCAGCAACCCAATCCTGGATGATTAGGCAAGAAAGGAGCCCTTCCCCAATGCTCCTGGCAGCCTTACTCTACAGCCCTGACTGGGGATGACCAAAGGCTCATCTGTGCAGGAGAGGCAGACCCACTTGGCACTGCCTTGCCATGAACAAAGGTGTCTAGCTGACCACAGGGAGAAGCAAGTCATGGCTAGACCTGAAAGGCATAGGGCTGAGTGGACAACATGTATTCAAGCCACACACTGAACTCACCTCGATGACCTCTAGGAAGTGCGTTAAAGTCTCTGGAAGCAGAACCCCATCAGTTGCTTCTGCCTTGCAACTTTCTGGGTCCTAAGGATGTCTAACCCTTAGCACTGAGCTGCTGGTGGTATGTGCACAGTGTATCAAAATATGCAACTGAGATACGTGCATATTGTGGTGGAATGCCTCCATACATGGAAGAGAAACCTAAGGCCAGACCCTTCGGCTCCTCTGTCTCCTACTGCAGGGACTTTTAGGTGGCCACCAGACTTGGTGGTTCAGAGTGTCTCTTACCTCAGAGTCAATAGTCTCTTTTCTATTCCTCTTATACTCCATGACATTCTGGAAGGTTCCTTTGGCGTAATAGTCCATCACCAGGCAGAGGAACAGAGAAGAGATCTGCCAGAACACAAGGCCCCTTAACCAATTGCTCAAAGCCTGGGTCTGGGGGCTGTGTAGGAGGACCCTTTACTCCAGGGCATCTTCCAATGGCCACCGTCTGTGGTTGCAATGGATGGTAGCACTGCCCAGTGGGGCCCCCTTACTCTCTTGTGCCCATTCCTATGCCATACCGCAGCAGGCCGGGCCCTGTGGTTGTTCTTGGTCTCTGTGGTTGCAGAGCCCTTTGTGGAACTGTCCTTACTCTTTGATTGGTGAACAGTTCCTCTCTTAAGATTCTGGGAGCTCCTCTGAGGATCCCTCCCTGCCCAGGGCCCAGTTGTAGCCAGTGGCCAGCTCTGTTTCAGAAACGTCCTCTCTGAAAGCAGCAGGGGGCTTGGGAAACTCTGAGGGGTGTATGCAGTGAGTGCCCTCCCTAGCCCTTAGTTGTCAACCCAGCAGGGAAACTGATGTGGAGATGGGACAGAGTGGAGGCCCCTCAGTCCCCTCTGAACCCCCTGCAGGTGGGTTTTAGGAAAGCCCTACTCATTACCGAGGCAAGAAGTCCTTTGCCAATTGGGCACAGGTCTGGGAAGCCCCACTCAGGATCCACTAACTGTGAGGCACGGGAGCTTCAGACTCCATCATGAACTGAGAATAGTGTTCCCACCCTGCTCTCCTATTTAGTAACTGTTCTGGAGCCAGGACAGTAAGGAGTCCACAGCGTTGGGACAAATGAGGGAGGGGACAGAAGAGCAGCTTCCCAGTATCAGCCCCTTCCACAGAAGCCAAAACCCCACCATTAAAGATGCAGTCTGGAGCCTAGCACCTGACCTCCTGTTTTAACTGACTTCTACCCGAAGTACCCGGAAGTGGTTTCTCTTAGCCTCAGCTTTCACGTGTGAAAGTGCTGAGAGGGCTCCTGTGATGAGGCTGTTAGGGGAGCATTTGAGATCACACACAGGAGCCAGGCGATGCCAGCCTCTCAGTGACCCGTGCGGTCAGCGGCTGGGCTGTAGGTGCTCCAACCCACCTCATTGTTCCACATGATGAACATCTCATGGTACAGAGAGATGTTGGGGTGCTGGAGCTTCATCAGGGACATCAGCTGTACAGAGAGGGAACAGAGTGTCTCAGTCAGTACTGCTCTGCTACATGTTCCAACCAAGAGGTGGGCCTTCGGCTCCGGGTGGGGGCGTGACGTGTGTGAGCAAGGAAGCTGTGCAGCCTGCTGGGGAGAGGCCAGGAGGCTGGTGTGGGACTCCAGAGTGGGCACCAGGAGAGGAGAGAGCAGGCCGGGCTGGATACGGTACTGCGCAGTCACAGTGAGAAAAGGACTTAAGGAAACAAACCCAGTCAGGCAGCAGAAATGGCCTCCTGGACTCTGTGGCCAGATGGGCAATAGTTTTGCCTGGAAGTTGGGAAAGCACCCGGCCTGGTAGATGTCATTATGTGAGATGGTGGACCCTCCCATGCTCTTTCCACGTGTCAGAATGTCACTAGGTCCTTCTCTGCCCTAGTGATGCTGTGCATGACACAAGAGATGTTGACTGGCAGTGAGCAGGGACAGGCAACTCCAGAAGGAAACCAACCGGCAAGTGACCATCATGGAGGAGGAGACGCATCTCACCTCGGGTGAGATTGCTAGAAAGGCCCAAAGAAAGTGCTCATAGCCGCTGTCTATGAAGCTTGAAACTGCGGCCATCTTTGGCTGTGAGGGTAACTTACAGCTCACCGTCCTCCCACCCTTCCCTGACCCTTCCTTCTTTCGTGCCTTGCGTAGTTGAGGCTGCTGCTTTACCACAGCCACATCTCAGCCTTGAGTCTGAGCCTCACATGCAGTCCAGGCTGCCCTCCAACTCAAGACCCATTCAGTGCCAGGACTGGGTGTGCACTGGCACACTCAGCAAACACACTGGTTTATGTTTTCTTTGTAAATATTTTCTCTGCATGCCTCCAAAGTTTGTACTGTTCTTCTTTTATAACTAGAAGAAAAAAATTCCCGTTCAGTGCTGGCGATAGAACCCAGGGTTCTGAGCAACTGATGCACAAACCCCACCACTGCATTACAGTCCCAACACTGAAGAAAAACATCTTCAGAAACTGTGAGATGACTCAGTGAGCGAAGGTACAAGGAGAGAACCAATCCCCCAAAGATGTCCCTCTGAACTCCTCAGGTGTGCTATGAGTCACGCATATGCACACGCGCACACACACTAAACAAATGTAAAGAAAACAAGAACATTTTTTTTTCTCAGACAGGGTTTCTTTGTATATCCTTTGTTGTCCAGGAACTAGCTCTGTAGACCAGGTTGGCCTTGAACTCTGAGTTCTTCCTGTTGCTGCCTCCGGAGTGCTGGGATTAAAGGTGTGTGCCGCCACCTTTCAACAAGAAGATTTTTTAAAAAGATGGTTAAAGTGCTTACTTTGAAAACTTGACAATCCAGCCAGGTGTGGTGGCGCATGCTTTTAATCCCAGCACTCAGGAGGAAGCAGAGGCAGGTGGGTCTCTGTGAGTTTGAGGCCAGTTTGAGGTCTACAGGGTGAGTTCCAGGACAGCCAGAACTACATAGTGAGATCCTGTCTTGAAAACAAAACAACAAAAGCAGAAACAAAAAAGGAGAGAAAAGAAAAAGAAAACATTTCCAGGACAGGCTCCAAAGCCACAGAGAAACCCTGTCTTGAAAAAGCAAAAAAAAAAAAAATGACGCTCTGAGTCCAACCCTCATAACCACGTGAAGATGGGAAGAGAGAACTGACTATACACACAGTTGTCCTCTGACATGGCTGTGCAATGTGCTTTCTGTCCCCCCCCCAACAATAATAAATACAGAAATACACACATGCATAAATACATAAATAAAATTGAAAAAGATGGTTAGTGGCAGAGTAGCCATTAAGGCACAGATTCCCAAGTGGCAATTAAGAAGTGGATGTCCTGAGCATGAACTCCCTTTATGACTACTGCAGGCGTCCCTTCACGCTGTCACTCAGGAAGTGGGCACACGGTGTGGTTGCTGAGTCCTGATCCTCTCAGGGGAACCACTCATTCTTACCTCCTCCAGGGCCTCATTGGCGTGGTGCTCATCAATACACTCCACCTGGAGGGCATAGGCAGATAAGCTCAGTTAGCAGATGTGTGGTGAACAGTGGCTGCTACTTACTGTCACTGCTGTCCCGATCACTATCGCTGCCATTATCACAGCTATCAGCACCTCCCCTCACCTCCAGTGCCACCATCTTCACCACCTCCACCACCACCAGCTCTCCCACTTCTACCTTTGTCTTCACCTCCTCAAGTACCAGCTCCACCTTTAGCATCATCACTGCCACCACTGCCGTTTATAGGAAAGTTAGCCAAACATGGTAAAAATCTTTCACTGGGCATGGTGGCATTGTGCTAATAATCCCAGTGCTTAGGAGGCAGAGGCAGGAGATCTCTGTGAGTTTGAGGCCTCCCTGGCCTTATAAGAAAAACCTGGTCCAATCCTGCCTCAAAACCAAACCAAACCACTTATTCTAAAATAACGTAAAGAACAAATTGAACCAGCGATGTTGGGGACAGGATTTAGCTCAGTGGTGTAGTTCCGCATGCTTTCAATCCCAGGACTCTAGAGGAAGAGGCAGGCAGATGGATCTCTGTGAATTTGAGGCCAGCCTGGTCTACACAATGAGTTCCAGGACAGCCAGGGCTACACAGAGAGGTCTTCAAACAAAGCAAAACAAATTGAACCAGTAAAATCTTTCAATGGTTCCTGAAGTCCTACTCCATGGATTTTTTCCCCTAAGGAAGTTATATGTGCTTAAGGGAGGAGACCCTATAAAAATCTCTAAAGATGTTTATCATAGCTGTTTATTCTGTGGAAACACAAATCTAGCTAAAGCCAAATGAGAGGACAGGCTGGGCCACTTACCGCGCTGAAACAGCACTTGCTGGGAGGAAACATAGCTGTCAGATAGGAGGTGAGGAAGCCGCGGTGACCGCTGAGACAGCGTCAATATATGAGATATTATCAACCTCTGTACCCTTCTTACAAACACACAGAGGACCGGAAAGACACGCAGGCTCCTGCCTATAACCCCTCACCTGATTTCTATTTAGAAAAACCAAGCTGACCTTGAACTCCAGCTCTAAGGTCTTCCTCCCAAACGCTGTGAGTATATAGTGTGCATCAAACCTGATGTGGCTAGCTTTAAAAAACAAAACAAAACAAAACTCTTTTAATTGCTCAGAAGACAGGCAGCCACTTAGGCCACTGGCGTGTGAGACAAGGCAGCTGATCCCATGGCTAGCTAGCAATAAGGTACATAAACGCCCCAGCCCCGCCCCCTGGGGCTGCAGCCGTTGGCAGAATATGGTCAGGCCCCAATCCCCAAGGTCCTTGTCACCACCCCAGAGGAAGGTGTATAAGGGACACAGCAGCCACTCCTCTTGGGGTGCTCCTGTGGGTCTACATCCCACCCCAGCTGGGCTAGTTCTGTGCCCTTTGCTCAGTCTCTGTGACCCCCCCCCCCCACTTTCAGTCAGATCAATGGTTCTGTACTAAGTGTTACTGCTTATCAAATTCAAATCCTCTCTGAAGCTGCAACCCTGGTGAGGATGGACTCCTGACAGGGTTGTTGGGGCCAGTGAGATGACAGCGGGCATGCAGACAAGCATTGGGGTTAGCAGAGTCAAACAGTGTCTCTCCTCACCAAAGCGTGTGTGCGTGGGAACAGATGGAACTCCAGGAAGTCCCACGGTACAGCCTACCCCACCAGGCTTCCTGGGCATCCTGGGTGTCGGAACGGCCTCTGTAACGTGGGATGGTGAGCTTGGAACTGGAAAAGCCACGGTTACAGAACCTTACCCCATGGCTCACAGAGCTCTGTTCCTTACCTGCTTTAGCACGTACTTGTTTTCAGTTTCCGCTTCTGTATCCACCACTACCAGGTTTACTCCTAAGGCCCCAGGACGGAACTCTTGCAAAATCTACCCTCGAGGAAGAGAGAGACTGTGAGGAAGTGCACAATGCTCTGTTTTCCACGGGTGCTGACTGCACACTGGGTCCGCCAAAGCAAGCAATACAATCTCCCTGGAAACCCATTCTGGAACGCTTAGTTTACAGCCTCATATCCCTCTTCCAGCCTGACAGTAAGAGCAAGCTGCCCTGGGACAAGGTTTAGCGGTTTTAAACCACAGCAACACCATCTTCCAGCGCCCCTCTCCAAAGAAAGCATCCCAACAAGGCTCTGTGATGGGTGAAACTGGTGCTGTCACAGCCTCCCTGAGGCTCAGCACTACAGGAAGTACTGCGCGGCCACCCCTGGTGACCTGCACTGATGCTAGCTACCTGAGAGATACTGAGGCCCAGGGAGCAAGGTCCTTGCCTGAGTATATAACACTCTGGGGTCTGAGCCAGAGCTTGTGATGGAAGCCACACCCTCAGAGCTGGCCTGCAAGGTCAGGGCTGTGGGGTAGAGGGTGGCTGAGATCTCTGAGTGCCGAGACAGTTATCAGGGTGGGGGGAGGGGACAAGATACCTAGAGGAAGTGCTGGAAGGATAGACAGAATCAGTGAGTCCTAAGAGAGCTGACCACAACATCAAAACTATGTTATTATTTTTATTTTTTTTTGCTTTAAAAGTTCCTGTTTGACTAATGCCTGTAAACCTCAGAGAATCCTGCAAAAAGGAGGAAAGTCTAACCCACGAAAGCGAAGGTTTTATTGGCTGAGTCTAACATTTAATGAGGGTGACATGGAAGGGTGGGAGGGCAGTTTTTGTGTTTTTGGCTTTTCAAGACAGGGTTTCTCTGTAACTTTGGAGCCTGCCTAGAACTAGCTCTTGTAGACCAGGCTGGCCTCGAACTCACAGAGAAAAAAGGGCAGTTTTAAAAGAACATCCACTCAGGTTTTTGTTCCTAGACCCAAGCGTACAGACACACGGGGGGGAAGGACATATGCATCATTCTCCAACCAGAGGTCAGACTGGGGGTCGGTCATCATTTTAGAGAGGGAAACTGAGGCCCTGGGAGGCGAAGCACTCGAAGAAAGGCACTAGCGGGATTATGGGGTCAGATTGTGATAGAGGCTGGTCCTCGGACCTGTCCCCCACTATCCGCGGACCCTGGGCAGCACCTGAAACTTTTCCATGGTATCTTGAGGAGACACTTTGCCTCACTGACACTCTGCTGAGTACAGGGAAGACAGTAGACCCTCGAGCCAGGGCGGTAGACAGACCCTCAACTGAGCATGCTCAGTAGTAACTACCCCGTCTGCCCACCTTTCCCCCTCCCCCCCCCCTCCGCAGCCCCACTATCTGACTTCGCCGACCCGGGGCGGGTCTGCCTAGGCCTTTGGCACGCACGCGGCGTCCTCGTACTCCGCCCCTTAAAGAAGAAGCCGCAGAGCACAGGGCTCCACGGACCAGACGGAAGGCGGGGTCCGGTGTGTTGGTCGGGTGGAGGGCGGGGCGTGCACTTTAACGACAACGGTAGGCGGGGCTTCAAGGACTAGGGGGCGGGAGCTGTGGGTGGCAGGACGTCTAGCGCGTGGGCGGGGTCTGCTGGATGGTGAGGGCGCGATGTGGGCGGGGCTTCGGGCTCTAGGGGGGGGAGATAGGGCTGTAAGGGGCGGGGCCTAGAGCAGAGGGGGACGTATGCTTGAAGGGCGTGCGGAGGGGCGGGGGCGGGGCCTTTTCTTGAAGGGCGGAGCACCGACGGGCGGCCCCTCGAGCGTGGCGGGCGGGGTCTGGAGCGTGAGGGCGCGCAGCAGGCGCGGCCCCTTTAAGGCTTGGCCTACGTGGCAGCTGCTAGAGCCGCCGCGGCGCAGCGAGGCCGGCCGCCGGGCACTTCCTGTGGAGGCCGCAGCAGGCGCGAGCGCCGAGGACCCGCCAGCTGAGCCCGCTGCCGCCGCCGCCATGGGCCAGAACGACCTGATGGGTACGGCCGAGGACTTCGCCGACCAGGTGCGACCCGCCCCACAGCCCTCCGGCCCTCACAGCCCTACGGACTCTCGCCCTCGCCTTCGCCGTCCTGCCCAGCTCCACGGAAAGATCCACGGGTGTCTGGGCGGGGGTCGACAGGGAGACTCCCAGGTCCCGCGGTGCTGCGCTCTGCCCTCTGCACCGCGGCAGCCCCTTGGGGACTTCTGGGGATGGGGATACCCAGTATGCACCCCGCTGCCCACCGTCGGGGACCATGCTGCCCCTCCCTCTTGGCGTGGACTCTGCCCCGGTTATCCGGCCTGGGTCCACGACATCGGAGGA
Organism: Alexandromys fortis; assembly: GCF_014885135.2. NCBI lineage: Eukaryota > Metazoa > Chordata > Mammalia > Rodentia > Cricetidae > Alexandromys > Alexandromys fortis. Next base: position 2,427,038 of record NW_026067969.1, on the reverse strand, counting down.
GAGGAGCCTACCTCTCGGCTCTCCTTCCCTAGTGTACAGGTGGCGAGTGAACCACAGGGAAGGCCTGGGACGAGCCTGGGCCCCAGCGACTAGCCGGGCAGGATTAGAGCCCGAAAGAGGCGCAGGTAGCACCCACTTTTTAAAATTAAGTTCGACAGGAACGGGGTGGGAGTTGTGTAGGTGTGAGCCTTTGACTTCTGAAATTGCCCCGCTAGGTCTGCGAAGTAATAATGGAGCCTGAGCTAGCACTGTAGGCTGAGTGGTGCCGGGCCCACCCGCCAGCCTGTTCTGGTTCACTTAGTGTGTTCGTGGCTATCGGTGATCCGAAGAAGCATTTTGTGGCCTAGACTACTGGAAGGCTTGGGTGTGTGTGAGCATCTTCAGATGAGCTATGGGTCAAATAAGCTATTCTACTCCTCCTTTTGAGGGGAGTCATCTCTCATGTTCTCATTCGGTTCTGCTGAACTACTTTTGTGTGAGCTGATATTTTTTAAAAGTCATTTTCGCCCCCTTTGGAAAAGTTTTTTTTTTTAAGGTTATGATTTGGCACTAAAGACATAACCTTAAAATTGTATTCATCACAAAGACACCAAAATTCTTAAGGGCCATGGTCTTCCTCACGTGCTGGGCTTCATTGACATAATTGTCAGTGACCCATTTTTTATCTCCCTGAGTAGCAGCTCTCTAAGAAGGTGGCTTCATAGCCGGGGAAGTTTGTGAGCTGCTCACCTCACAGTCTTCTGTTGGAAAACACTCCATTTTGCAAGTGGATTTCACAACCTGACCCAGATAAAATATCCCCAAGCAGCTGCCAACTATCGAATGATAGGTTTCAACTAGAGGAAAAGCTCATCTTTTATGAAGTCCTCCATGAATTTTGTTTTGGTTTAAGCGAATGGAGCCAAAATTTGGGACTGGGCACGCTTTTGTGGGGAGCACAGTGTCCACCTCTAACCAGTGTTTGGTTGAGGCTCTTGGACTTGGCAGTAGCCACCACCCCAGGAAGAAACTCTCTGGGTCTCCTACTACAAGCCTGGTGTCCAGGGCAGCTCACATCCCGGGCCTGGAGTTGTCTTTGAGCCACACACCAGTGTGACGATGCCAGCACTTCAGTTGGCCTGTTGCTTTCCCAGTGAAGGTTCCTGCTTGTAGGGATTAGCCTCGGAACCCACCTGGAAGATAGCAAAGTACACCACGGGAGCGCCTGTGAGGCTGCTGGGAGATGTGACTCTTGCTCTGCTGAACCAGTGTCAGGACCTGTGTCTCCAGGGAGCCTTCCACAGAGATGCCCTCTGTGGCCTCAGTGTGACCAGTCCTGGGGGATTTTTGTGTTGAATATTCGCCTGTAACATTGAGGAAGGTGCTGCTAGTCTGTCCAGGTTTCTAATGAAAGGATCGAATGTGTTAGGAATCGGGTATTACCTCTAAGATGTTGCCAGACAGTGTCACACATCCGTGTTGTCTAGCCTTGTCTTTAGAAAGCAAAAGTAGAACTGACTTTGCACAGATTTGCCCAGAAAATCAGGCTTCTCATCTGAAACCTGGAAAAGTTTCTGATAGTGATGACAACACTGAGCCATTAACTGGGCATCCCTACTTTCCTGGGGGGCTGGCCATCAAGGCTCCATCTTCCTAGGACCACAGAGAGGTTTGTCATGATCTGCACAGTCCTGGTCTTGTTACCCAGAGGTCAGCTTCCCGCTATGTTGGTAGAACTCAGCCTTTCCCTTTGGTTTGGTGGAGGCTGGGCCCTGCAGGCATGCCCCTGTGAGCTACATCTCTGCCCTGGCATCTAGCTCCTTGCCCTTGGCAGCTAGGGAACGTGTCCTCTTGCTCCCAGGAAGCCAGGCCCTGAAGAGTGCTAAGTCTAGGAGATAGGCCTTCAGAGGCCATCAGAACCCAGGTGGGAAAGAGCCAGGAACTCAAAATCAGACCTGTGTCCTGTGGCTGCTGCTTGATTCAAGGTAGGCAGATTGTAGCTTCCAAGTGAATTCACACCAGGAACATTAGTGCTTAATGGATTCCGCCTGATGGCTGTTACCAGGGTGATAGTAAGGCTACAGGGGCCTTACTTTCCCAATGTGGACTTTGGTGTGTTGACTTGTCCAAGGAAGCTGGTGTGGGCCTTTGTTGAAGTGCCAGAGTGGGCCCGATGAGGTTCCTTGCACCTCATGTACTCATTGACTTGTGATGAACACCATATGGCCTGGGTAGGGCCTGATGTTGGGGTGGGGTGGGGGGCTGAGCCTTTTATTTCCCAGTGCTTTGTCTTGTACCTCTGAGACCTTTAAGGATTGGGGGAGCTGACTCACTGCTCTGCTTGTTGGTTTTGACTGGAGGTTAAACAGTGCCCCCTTCTGGGAAAGTGAGGTAGAGAGACATGGGAGGCTGGTTAGTGCCCGCAAGATGAGGCCCAGTCCTTACTGTCTTTGCCCTCTTTTAACTGCAATAGTTTATAGAAAAGGAAGGTGGTCTTGCAGCCTTTCTGCCTGTAGTGCATTGGATACCTATAACAGTGCTTGGGGATATTTTCTGGAGGTCCCAGAATCCAGGGGAGCCCCCAAACTGTTGAGCTGACCTTGCCTGCCTGTTGCTGTTCTCAGGTCCTGAGCTTGTGGGTCTTTTGAACAGAGTTCACCGAGGCATAAATCTAACGCCACATTTCCTTAAAGTTCTCCCAAACTGAGGGCAACAGCTGCCCCGGAGCCCTTTCTGTCCTGAAGACGAACGAGGAGGTTTGTGTTTCTGCTCTGTGTGAGGGCAGCAGCACTCACTGTGTTATCCTGACCTGTTTCCTGGGTCCTATCTTAGGACAGATAGGATTATATCCTAAATCCCCTCGGTCCTCTTCCCTCAGGCAGATTTAACCTTCCTCATTTTTTATTTTACTTTTGTTTTTGCATGTGTATTAGTGTTTTGCCCGCGTATACGTCTGTACCACTTGTGTGCCTGATGCCCAAAGAAGACTATATGAATAGGGTATTGGATCGCCAGGAACTGGAGTTACAGATGGATGGTTGTAAACTTCCATGTGGTTACTGGAACCAAACTTGGGCCCTTTGAGCTTTTCATTACTGAGCCTTTTAGTTTCTTATGCTAGCTGGTTGCTTCACTGCCCGTGAGCACATCCTGCTTGTTTGCAAAGCTCATGAGAAGCCTGTTTGTCAAGGTGGGTTGATTTGTCTGCCTTTCTTCCCACAAGCTTTCCTCATCAGCATCCACCACTGGCTTTTCCAGGCTCTGCAGTGAGAACTGGGGTTATGGAGTTTCTTTGCTCTTGGTATTCATGGCCAGTGCGAGCTGGGACACTGGCAGGGTCTGCAAGCACAGAAGTGATGTGGCTGTGGGACATAATGTGAGCAGGAGCTGTGATGTGTGCAGGGCTGTCTATCTTTGTTGTTAAACTCGGCTTTTCTCTTGCCTGTGTTCAGATGCACATCAAAGGAAGGCTGTTGACTGGTGCCCTGTGCCCACCTGACAGAGGCTTGTCTTTGGAAAGCAGAGCCCAGCAGATGTGCTTAGTTCAGCACATATTACCTGCAGTTCTGCACTTTCCCCCAGAAGCAAATCACTGCCGTGGTCTCCCAACCATGCTGGCGTGGAAAGGAGGTGTGACTTGTCCCTCCCTCCATTACTGTCTTCTACTCTTTAATCCTCTTGACCCAGACACTCCAATTAAGAGGAGCAGACTCTTCGGGACGTTTTAACCATATCTAGTGGATTGTAGCAATTGAGCATCTGTGGTGAGGTTCTTGAGGGAGGAGCAGGGCTGGGCTGGTTTGCTCGGTGGGTGCAGCATCATTGTAATTGTGTCGGGGAACAGTTCTCATTTGGAAGCAAGTCAGAACACCTCCAAGTGTCTGTGGCTGCTGAGAGTCCACACCCTCCTGTGGTCTGCACAGCTTCCGCTAGGTGCTTCACAATATGAGGGTCATTTCTCAGGACTGCGCTAAGAGCCGTGGTGGTGGTCTTTACCTTTTTCATAGAATATTGGTGATTGCATCACTGCTGGCTGCTTCTAGAACACAAGGGCCATGAGGCAGAAACTGGAAGGGTAAGTGGTGTCACTTGTCCCCTCACCTAACAGGATGTAGTATGTGTGTTTTCTCTACCAGGGCCCTAAAACTCAAGCACATTTGGAACTTCTTTTCCTTTTGTATTTATTGTGAGATTGGGTCCCTATGTTGCCAAACGTGGTCTTGAAATACTAGGCTCAAGTTAAGTAATCCTCCTGCCTCAGCCTCCCTAAAAGCTGGCCTCACAGGCTTTGTGTCATCATACTTGGTTACTTTTCCTGTTTTAAAGCACATCTCTTTTTATTCTTACAGATTTTCCACTCTGCAAATTGGGAAGGAATCTTAGCAGCCAGTAATTGTGTGGTCCTTACTTGTTGAAGGGTAGCAACCCCTACCCTATCCAACAGAATGCCTGGAGCACATTGCTGGCCAGGGTCAGAAAAGATCGGTTGGACAGGGTGAAAACAGTGGCCTGAGTGCCTGTGCTCGGACTCCCAGAGCTGCTGACTGGTCTCTGTTGTGCCATCAGTGTGGCTTCTGCCTCTTCAGTAGGGCTGAATAAGCACCTGCAGATGATACATGCACATCAGGGGCACAGACTGTGTGTCTAAAGGATGTGGGTATCAGTACTGTGACTTTGCTGTTCCTTGCCCCAGGTGGAGCTTGTCTGCACTGCTGGCCTGGCCAGGCCAGGCCTGGGCAACCCATTCGTGGGCTGAAGGCTGATCTGACCATCCAGGACTTTGGAGCAGTTTTCCTTCCTTCCTTCCTTCCTTCCTTCCTTCCTTCCTTCCTTCCTTCCTTCTTTATTTATTTCACTCCCTCTCCCTCTTTCTTTATTTCTTTCTCTTTTTTTCTTTCTTGACAGGGTTCTCTGTAGCTTTGGAGCTTGTCCTGGAACTAGCTCTTGTAGACCAGGCTGGCCTTGAACTCACAGAGATCCACCTATCTCTGCCTCCTGAGTACTGGGATTAAAGGCGTGTGCCACCACCGCCTGGCTGAAGCAGCTTTTTAAATTCTAAATTTTAAATTCTCCTTTTTAAAGGAGAATTTGGAAGTACTTATATACATCCTCATCTCTTCCAGCAGCTGGTTTAGTCAGCCCTGGGAGGGCTTGCACAGCCCACGTTCACTCTGCTGCCCTGGTGGGGTCAGACTCTGCCCTTTAGACTCTTCTTGACACGTCAGTCCATGGGTGGCTCCTTGATCTTTCTCCTGGGCCTCTATGATATCCTTGGATTTTTTCTACCTGCAGCTCAGCTCTGACGAAAAGTATGGAGTTCACCTACATGGCATTTGCACCTAGCTTCAATAGAGTATGCTGGCCTCCTAATCAAGCCATCAAATGCCGTCTTCACAGGGACAGAAGGGAGCCGTGAATGTGCATTTCAGAACTGCCCTTTGCTGGTGATTTTCACATTTGAGTTTCACTGTAATCATTGTCAGTCTCATATTTGGCAGTTCTAACCTTGCTTTGGTCATACAGGCTGTGAGAACATCCCAGGACTTTCTAGCCCATAGCACCAGCTGTTGATCTGTACCACAGTTGCCCTATAGGATAGTGAACTCTCCGTAGGGATTTTGTTGGGGTGGGTAATAGTGGCGACAATAGAGGCATTTGTTTTGGTGCTGTAGTTGGGAATGCTGCTTGTGGCATCTTGTGGGTGGGGATCAGCGATACCCTGCTGGTCTGTACTCTTCAGTGCTGGGGAGATAGCCCTGGATGTGATGGGGCTGAGGTGGGAGAATCCCTGGGCTGGAAGATCTCTGAGAGCCTTTCAGATAGTGTCTGTGCCTCCTACTTGTTAATGCCCCTCACTGGGCATGGAAACTGTGTGTCTTGTGGCATTTCTCTCTTGATGTCTGGAGCAATGCTGGTAAACAGTACTGGACATTGCTTTATGGTTCTGTGCCAGATGCATGTGATGATGTCTTTGTCTCTGGGGCTGAGTGTTGGATCATCACATATCCAGATTTAAGAGGGGGGCACCTAGGGCAGGGAAGGCACTGGCATTGCTGAAGGCCTCTGCCTTGCACAGAGCTGGCTTGATCCTTCGCCCTGTTGCCTACATATTGAGGCTATAGCCACCTCACCAGTGTGTTCTGTGGTCCTGCAGTTCCTGCGAGTCACCAAGCAGTACCTGCCTCATGTCGCACGACTCTGCCTGATTAGCACCTTCTTGGAGGATGGCATCCGTATGTGGTTCCAGTGGAGTGAGCAACGTGACTATATTGACACCACCTGGAGCTGTGGCTACCTGTTGGCCTCATCCTTTGTGTTCCTCAACCTCCTGGGACAGTTGAGTAAGTGGCTCTGAGCCTCTCTAATATACTTCTGGGGCATTTTGTTCCCTTGAATGATACTCCCCAAACTTGTGGTTGTTGGCCATTGAGAGACTGTGTGTGAACTTGAGGCCTGAGTACCCCCTTTTCAGGCTGAAGACTGATGGTGATGAAGACCCAGGTGCTTGTCATCTGAGATTACAGCTTTATCCATGCCCTGGGCTTGAAGCATGACAGCCATGGTTCATTTCTGTGACCTTTTGGATGCATGATCCATACCCAGTCTTGTGCTCATTTTTTTTGCTATAGAAATTGGACACAAGCCTGGTTGGTGACTCACACCTTTAATGCCAGCATTCAGGAGACAAAGGCAGAGGCTGCCTCTTTTGAGCTCAGGGCCAACCTGGCCTATGTAATAAAGCAAGTTCCAGGGAAGCTGGGTTATATAGTGAGACTCTGTCTATAAATAAAGAAAAAAGTTGGACACTGTCCCTGCTTTGTAAATGCAGGAGTAGATGCTAGAGCCCGGGCAGTTAAGGTAATCAAAGAAGGAGGTGTCCAGAAAGGATAAAGGGTTTTAGTCAGCAGAGAATCGGGGCTTTTGAATTCACATTGATCTTCTGACATCCCATCTTCTGGTGACAGCTTTCTTGCCTTTGCTTGTTAGGGGGTGAGAAAGGACTTGTGCTTTTAAGCATTTTGGATGGGCTCCATAGTGGAGCAGTCAGTCCTGCACTGGTGGCCCTTGGCACACAGAGCTATGGCTCTCCACAGCAAAGTATGATCTGGACTAGTGTGGTTCAGAAGCTGGGCAGGCTCCAGGGCATGGGCTTTGCCTGCCATCAAGGCTCTGGGAAGGTGCTTTGCTTGGGGTGCTGCAGCTCAGCAGCACTGGAACAGAGGTGTCGTCTTGTCCTGGATACACGCAGCCCCTAACTCTGTCCTCTTTCTAGCTGGCTGTGTTTTGGTGCTGAGCAGGAACTTCGTGCAGTACGCCTGCTTTGGGCTGTTTGGAATCATCGCACTGCAGGTACACAGACACCTAGTGCTTCTCTTGTTAAGTACATGGGCTGTGGGGTAGGTCTCACTTCGCTTTGCTTTGGTGGAGCTATATATTGTGTCTGGTATCTTCCCCCTTCATCTTATCCCTCCTGTGTATCTGGCTGTCCAGAGCTGCTTTTCCTTTTGGAGAAGTGACTAGTCTTCCCTCCTAGGTAGGGTTTAGGAGCAGATAGCCCCAAACAGGTGTTGGCCATAGGTACTGGGCCATCATTCCCCTTTTCCTGAACTTCTGTGACACAGACATAGGCCACAGATTGATTGCAGCTATATATGAACTGGGAGTCACTGCATTTGACAGATGAGAATGCCTAATTAGCTGGAAAGGCATGCTTAAGCAAGATAGTTCAGCCTATACTTGCAGATGCTTTGTGTTCTAGGACATTATAGTACAACTTCGTTAGTCAAACAGGTCCAGAGGCAACACTGTGCTCTGTTAGAAATTCTGAGCCATACTGTCCCAATGATCTGCCCTCAGTGTCTTAATAGTTTGTGTATTTTATGTTCTTATCCCATTGATGATCCTACCTCCTACTGCTAGGAAATCTATAGACATTAGTGTGAAAATGCTAATTCAATTTTTTCTCTGTTCCTTCAGACAATTGCCTACAGCATTTTGTGGGACTTGAAGTTTCTGATGAGGTAGGTGCATTTTGGGTGGCAAAGTGGAGTACTTAGCCCTCTCACTGGAGCACCTGTAGGCTAGTGCCACCTTCCGTAGTCTCCACTGTGCCTCTGAGAATAAGGGTTTCAATGGGCACAGCGGGCCTTTACCCTGCAGCTGGAATCCTGGCTTGATATGGGTCTTGTCTTCTAGCCCCATATCGTATGGGTGTGTAGACTGAGGGTTTGAGTAGAAGTGGGTAGAGACCAGAGCTTGATTCCATGATTATCCAGGTTTAACTTGAAGCTGGTCCTTTGTATTCAGCCTGTCCTTGTCCCATTGAGTGGTGGTTTGTTTGAAAGAAAGGAATGGTGGGCTTTGGTGTGCTCTGGCTTGGTAGACATATGCTTGGTAAATGTAGGTGACATTTCTGTTCCTCAGGAACCTGGCTTTAGGAGGAGGTTTGCTGCTGCTCTTGGCAGAGTCCCGCTCAGAAGGGAAGAGCATGTTTGCTGGTGTTCCCACCATGCGTGAGAGCTCCCCCAAGCAGTACATGCAGCTTGGAGGAAGGGTCCTGCTGGTCCTGATGTTCATGACCCTCCTTCACTTTGATGCCAGCTTCTTTTCTGTGAGTACCCTGAGCCATGTGCTGCCTGTTGGCACAGCTGTGCCTGAGCACAGCCTGAGATGAGGCCATGCTTGTAAATGAACCTGCCCAGCTCTGCTAGGGAAAGGCCAGTGCCCTCTGCAGACTCCTGACTACTCTACTTCAGAGTTCAATTCACACTGTTGGCCAATACATTCCGGTTTTATCTGTCACACATTAGAAGTTAGCATTGTTGGAGGTGGGGGAGGAGTGCTTTCCAGCATGGGTTTCTAGGCGGGTGTAGATGAAATGAGCTCTCAGAGTTACGGTGTAGAGACCAGGGGAGCACGTCAGCTGTTAACTATCTTTCCCAAATAGTCTACACTGAAATATGGTGCTTGGGGGCTGAGAGATGGCTCATTGGCAAAGAGTGTTTTTTCTGTGACCAGTTAGGACCAGAGTTCAAATCTTAGCATGAGAGTAACTATCTGGCGTCTAGCAAATGCCTGTAATCTGGCCTTTTAGGAGAGCAGAGGCAGGATTGTTCAGATTGCTTCTTCCCGTTCCCGTAGCTGAGGTGAGCTCTAGTTTCAGAGAGAGACCCTTCTTCAAAAAAAAAAAGATATCCAGCACTCTCTTCTGGCCTCCACCCTCCTCCACATATGCATATACTCAAACACAAATACAAACATATCCTTCTCTGTTTCTTTCTCTCTCTTTCTTCTTCTTCTTCTTTTTTTTTTTTTTTTTAATGTTCCTTGGCCAGTGTGTCACAGACCTAAAATCCTAGTGCCTGGGATACAGAGGCAAGAGGATTGTAAGTTCAAGGCTAGTTGGGGTTACACAGAAGAGACCCTGAAAAACTATCTTTCATTCTCTACCACATGGCCAAAGAACTTCTCACGTGTCCTCACATTTTCCTTGTTAAAAATTCAGTCTTTGTACCCTTATTTTACTGTAAACAGTCAGGATCAAAAGCAGCCACATAACCTGAATGCTTTGCTATTGTAGGTTTCTTCTGCCAGATAGAAGTTCTGTAGTCTGTAAGGTCCTAGGCGTGGACACAATGCAGCAGAATTCACTGCAGCTTCTTTCATCATCATCATCATCATCATTTTATTTTAGATTTTCAAGATAAAGTTTTCTGTCTGTTACCCTGGGTGGCTTCCTGGCCTAGAACTCAGAGATCCACCTGCTTCTGCCTCCTGAGAGCTGGAATTAAAGGTGTGTGCCACAACACCCAATCTAGTTTTTTTTTTTTTTTAAAGAGACAGGGTTTCTCTGTACAGCCCTGGCTTCCTGGAATGCTCTCTGTAGACCAGGCTGGCCTTGAACTCACAGAGATCAGCCTGCCTCTGCCTCCCAAGTGCTGGGATTAATGGCATGCACCACAACTGCCTAACGCATTGCAGTTTTCTAACAAGAATGGCTTTTCCTGTTTTACAAACCCTTGTTTCATGTTTACTGTTTTACATGTGCTGCAACAGGATGCTGGCCAAGGCCATTGAACATTACCAGTGACATTCCGGTCTTTCTTTTGTCTTCTCAGCTCTTCCCAGAGTTGCCGTCACTGCTCCATTCATTTCAATATGGTTCTCTAAATGTCTCCAACTTCTGATCATTACTGTTCTACAGTCAGGTGCTACTTTAGCAACAACCTCACTTCTTGATACCAGTTTTCTTAGTTCATTTTCTGTTGTAACTGAATACCACAGAAGGAGCACTTTATAGAGAATGATGTTATATTCAGCTTAGGGCTCGGGTGGCAGAGAGACCCAAGGTGAAGAGGTCACATCTGGTAAGGGTCTTGTGGTTAAGAACTCTGTAGAGTACCGAGGGAATACAGGGTATCACATGATGAGACTGAGGAACAAGCCTTCATTCACAGCCTAGTTACTCACCAAAGTTCTAGCAGGCAAACACCATTGATAGGATTTGGGGAATTTTCCAGCACATGGTATTTGGGTAGTACATATAAAACCAAAGCATCTTTTTTTTTCTTTTTTAAAAAATATTTATTCATTATGGATACAATATTCTGTCTGTGTGTATGTCTGCAAGCCAGAAGAGGGCACCAGACCTCATTACAGATGTTTGTGAGCCACCATGTGGTTGCCGGGAATTGAACTCAGGACCTTTGGAAGAGCAGGCAATGCTCTTAAACCACTGAGCTATCTCTCCAGCCCCCAAAGCATCTTTAATATAGAATTTTTTCTGGAAATTAGTATTGATACCCCCACATGCAAAAAAAAAAAAAAAGTTTTCCGGTTTGTGTGCTCCCTCTGCCTATACAGTCTTCAGCTCTCCTCCTGTCCTAGTGAGAGCTATATGAGCCTAGCTCAGATACAAGTGTGCACAGCTTTTTTCCTGACCTTTAGCCTGAATGTTTTTTCTTTGAATCTGTGCAGATCGTCCAGAACATTGTGGGCACAGCTCTGATGATCTTAGTAGCCATTGGTTTTAAAACCAAGCTGGCAGCTTTGACTCTCGTCGTCTGGCTGTTTGCCATCAACGTGTATTTCAACGCCTTCTGGACAATCCCGGTCTATAAACCCATGCATGACTTCCTGAAGTATGACTTCTTCCATACCATGTCAGTGATTGGAGGCCTGCTCCTGGTGGTGGCTCTTGGCCCAGGGGGTGTCTCCATGGACGAGAAGAAGAAAGAGTGGTAACAGACAGATCCCTCCCCTCCCTGGCTGAGGCACAAGGCCCTGGACTGGTTCAGGGTAGACAACAAACTGCCAGCGTTTATGTGTCCTCTTCCCTTCCCTTCCTTTGGTAAAGGCACAGATGTTCTGAGAACTTTATTTGCAGACACCTGAAAACTGAAGGTAAAATCTGCTTTGGAAACAGTCTGGAGTCTAACTATCCAGGGCTGGGCAGCTGGATGGTCATTCCTTAGCCAAGGATTCGAGTAGACAGTGTGGTGGGCTATGGCCTCAATCCTGTCTTTGAGTTTCTTTTGAGGGATGAGGGCCTTCAAGTTGTACTGAGCTATACTTTATCATTCAAAGCAGTTTCCCTTTTAGTTTTAAGTTTACATCCTTAGCTCATACTACTAAATGACTTAGGATGGTCCAGCCAAACACCAAACAGTTGAAACCTCTAGTTCAGAATCCTACCAGTGGCCCAGCATTGCTTCTGCCCCTGTATTTTATAGGATCAATGAAGATGTTAGAGAAACTCCAAGCCTAGAGAATAGTAAAGTATTGGAGAGGTGGCTGCTACTGCTGGCCCAAGTCCTTGGTGTCAGCTGGCTGAATGCTGTTTCCTGGGTCAAAGGTACCCTGGCTCCAAGCAGGGATGGGATGGGTCAGGGGTAGGAAGTTCTTGGAAAGCTGCTGGTTTAGGTACTGCTATCCCCTCCAGCTTGGTGGTGGGAAGGGCAGGAGATCCAGCTGCTCACAGGATGGCCCACCACGGAACCAGCTTGGGGAGCAGTAATGCCATGTGGCCCAGAAATGAGGAGCCCCAGTACTGAAGTGACACCCAGGCTCAACCCAGTTACCTCACACTTGACCTTCTCAGAGCAAGGCCTGGACCCCACAGACCGTGCTCCCCCCAGCTTAACTCCTTGTTCCAGGCTGAGTTTACCCCATCGACAGCCCTGATGACACCATTTCCCTGAGGCTGTTGCTTGCTCAGATTTTTGTCAACTTGCTCTGCTGGATGCAGCCAAGATACTTTTTACAATTTGTGATGCCTTACCAATTTGATCTCAGTCCTGTATTTAAAGTTTTCTAACATTGCCTTATACCGTGTTTCTCTTTTTGCGGGGTGGGGAAGCTGTCTAATGCTGTGGTCCTGCTCATCTGTATGGTAGTGCCATGAGGGTGGTTGGGCTCCTCCTCCACCTTCCCCAGGTCTTTTGGAGGAGACAGGTAGACAGGCTTAGAACCCCTGGAAAGGAGCTGGCAGCTCACTTACCCTTAGGTGCAGAGTCCTGGAGGTGTCCTCCTTTCTGGCATCAGCTGGGTAGGCAGGACTGTGTCCTCTTGAGTCACCTTGGGTCAATCCTGCCTCTTCCCCTTGCCTCACGGGCTCTGCAGTCTGAATTCACCTTCTCAACACCCAGCCCGTGTTCCGCAGCCTTACAGCCGGCCTACTCCTCCCTGTGTGAGTTTCAGCAGTGGCTCACGCCATGACATTTCCTTACAATCAAGTCCCTTGACAAGCAGAGCTGCCTCAGTGTACACCCACCTGCTCCGTTACCTGCAGTGGCAGCCCCGTAATATTCCAGTTTGTGGAATGGGGCAGACCCTAGGAGGCAAATGCATGCCTCTCAGCAGCAGCCCCCATCCCAAGGATACCCTGGCCCATCTACCAGCTTTCTGGGGGCTATGCCTGGGATGGGACAAAAAAAAAAAAAAAAAAAAAGATCTACACATTGGTTTGGCAAAACGGTTTCTGAAAATGCTTTAGCTTTATGTGGGAATAGGTATAAACCTCATTTTTATGCTGTATTTTATATCTTAGTTGTGTTTGAAAATGTTTTGATCTTTGGAAACATCAAAATAAATAATGGCATTTGTGGTATATAGTGTGATCCTATGTGGTGACCAGCCAGGGTGCGGGCCTGGCAAAGACAGGATGCTACAGTGAGTCACTAAAGACCACAGAAAAGCCATGTTCGGAGAGGAATCTTCAAATCCCTGCTGCTGGCACCTTCTGAACAGAACCTCCAGGCCCACTCTGGGCAACAGCCAATGTCAGGACATCGGTGGCCAGTTCCAAGGACACCCAAAGGCTTTCTCTGCACAGTTCATTTTCCCAGCTGCTTAAAGGAAGAACTGAAGTTCTTGGGCTTGTGGTGATGATGGCTCTTGAACTTCTTGGTCAACGAGGTGAACTGCTTCTGTGAAAGCAGAAAATAGTGACCAGGGCCTTTGCATGTCCACATGGAAGGAAGGCACTGTGTGTCTAAGGCTGAAAAGCAGCCTGTGTTCTTGACAGTTTTCCCTTTTATGCTGGGGCAGTGTGTGGCCAGAGTCACTCCAGACATTGTCCACCTGGCTTCTCTAACAGAATCCTCACTCCTGTCACTTAGAGAAGTGGTGCCCAGCAGCTAATCCTTAGTCCTGTGTTGTAGGGCACCCAACTCAGAGCTGAGAAGCCATTGGTCAGGACCTGCTCCTGGAGACCTTCTGAAGTGGCCTCGGCTTCCATATTTATAGGCTGTTAGGTTGACTGCACTACTTGCAGAATTTGTTAAAAGTATGGGGAACACTAGCTATCCAGCCTCACTCGGCCAGGCTGTGTAGCCCTCCTGACCTCAGCACTGTGCGGCACACACTCACCTTTCTGAGTTTACTACTCCTCTTGCGGTCCACTTTGACTTCTCTCCTCTCCCCAGTGCCCTTCTCTCTCGACTGCTTTGGCTTCTTTTCCTCTTGGTCTGTCAGAAAGTCTTCAGTAGTGTCGTTCTCAGGCTTGCCCAGATCCTTTTTTGTGAACAGCTCAGCTGGAAGGAACAAACAACCTGCCTGAGCTACGCCACAGGTAAAAGCATTGCTTTCCTGGGAAAGCTGGCTAACAGATTAGGACCACAAGATACCTAGCAGGAGGCGAACAGGAGGGCAGGAATCGGGCTGTGCCTACTCACGTGGGTACAGGTCTGTCATGCTGTCATCACTCAGGGATCCTCCCTCGTCACTGGAAGCTGGCTCCCAGAAAGCTGTTCTCTGGCCAGGTAGCCCATCTCCCTCCATGTGGTCCTCCCTCTTCCTCTTCTTGTGCAATAAGCAGGCAGGGACATACTCCACACCTTGTTTCTGACACTCCTCATCTAAGAGACCAGCAAGCTTACTTACACTGGTGTTCTCTTGGTACGAAGCTAAGCTATGGGCGGTATTATGGCAGTGTTTTATTCCTCTACCCTACTGGACAGACATGGACAACCCGGAACCTCTGGACCTCAGGGTCAGCTGACTGATCTTCTGTCTCCTGAGTGACTTCATGGAAGGCCTTGCTAGGGTTACCACTGCTATCCTCCAGGTACTAAGGAGGCATAGCTTCTTGGGCTTCCCAGTTGGTCCAGAACCATCTCCTTAGGGTGACAGTCTAACTGGGGCCTGGCATCTCTAGGGTCTTCCACTTCATCTCTGCCATCTGCTCCCAGGACCACTACGGTCTGTCTGCTCAATGAGTACCAGCACAAGGTCGTCTCCCGGTGTCCTCAGCAGGCCACTACTATGAAGTGGTCTCACTGCCTTCTGGCTCCATCTTTATAATTCTCTCTCATGGGGATCCCTGCCCAGCACCTCCCTGTTACAACCCAGCAGATGACAAAGCTAACAAAGGCATATCCAAGCCGAGCTCCAAGATGTGTGGGAAGATCTGGTTGTGCTGCACAGGACACAGCCTGCACATTCCGCCCGATGGGCAGGAAAGAGGCAGTGCCATCCCTGAAGCCTCCCACTTATCCCCAGCTTCTGCATCCTCCCTACCTCCCCATCCCTCCTTGCCAAGGCCTGGCTCTGCCTAACTCCTTCACCCCCGTAGCCTCCGAATGACCTAATCTCAATCACTTTCTCACCCTCTTCGTCCTGTGGTGGCATGGGAGACCTTCCTTGACGTCCCTGGTCCTCAAGCTGGCCTTATCTCAAGTCTCCTGGCCTGGCACCATCCTCCCTCCCTAACCCTCCTGGAGGTTAAAATACCACAAGAGTCCCCACTCTCAACCACTTGGGATGCCTTCCCACCCCTGGCTGCGCCCATCAAACACCAGGTCTGTCTGCAAGTCCCTAGAAGGCTGTTTGCACCAATCCAGGTCCTGACAACAGTCCCCAAGGCTCTCTTGCAGTATCAGATGACTGGATCCTGGAGTTCTGGCACTGCAGCCTCAGCCTGCTGTACAGCAGCAGGCCTCCATACCACTCACCACAACTCCTTCCCAGCCCACTTCCGGCTTTACAGTGGTGAGGTCAGGAGCCATTCCACTACCCTCTCACGTGCAAGACCAACCAAGTATACCAACAGTGGACAATGAAGGAAGGTCAAGGCACCTTTCTGGTTGGGGGCAGGGGACACGCATCCTCAAGATAGGTAACAGGTGACTTACATTGATGAAGTGCTCTCTGATACCTCCGGCCCTGGACATGCCTCAGCACATGCTCTGGGGACTTGTTGATGTGCCTCAGGGTGAGTTTGCAGAACAGTTGGTGCCTACAGGGCAAACAGAGGGGTATGGAGGGGCAGTGCATACCAAGGACCAGACCTGTGGGCTCCACCATGACTGCAAGCTACAAACACCCAAAGTCCTGGGGGCTGTTCTGCATTAGTCTCAGTGCCTGGACTTTGACAAACTTCCCAACCACAGGGCATGGCTGTCTATTATCCCAGCACTCAGGAGGCAGAGAGGCAGGCTGGTATCTGAGTTGAGGTCAGCCTGGTCTACATAGTGTATTCCAGATCAAGCTACACAGTCTTACTTTCGAAAACAGCTTCCCAAACAATTCCACTCAGCATCTGGGATTAAGAATCCAGATTGTCACCCAAGAAAAAGAAACTGCTCCAGGGTGCATGTATGGGGAAATGGCTCAGGAAGTCCCATGTGAGGATCTATCATCCACACAACCATAGGGTCCCCAAACAGTGAAAGTGGCACTGTCCAGCCTGGCCTCAGGTGACTATGTAAGGGGACGTGTCAGTAGAAAGCCATTATACATTTAGAACAGGGAGCACAGGCTCTGCACCCAGGCGCTGGCCGGCCACCTACGTACGGATTCTTTGTGCTGGGCACGATGTGTGGCTCGAATGCTGTGTAATCGAAGGCCGGGGAGGCTCTGGACAGCCGCTGGTACTTCTTGCCGCTGGTGTAGACCTGAAGCTCCGGCAGACGGCAGGGTAGCTCATGGCCGGTTAGAGAGCAGCGCACCTGTGGATGGACCGCCTGTCCACAAGTGGTTCTTGCCAGCCCCGCCCCTCCCTTGTCCCGTCCTCCGGGTCCCACTGCTTTCCAGGCACAGTACTCCCGGGTCCCACTCCTCCCCGGCCGGAACGGTCCTTCCGGGTCTCACTCCTCCCGAGTCCCTTTCCTTCCTGGTCCTACTCCTCCCTGGCACGGTTCTCCTCGGACCTTCTGAGTATTCGGCAGCAGCCTCAGGCTGGGGTGCTGGCACAGGAAAGCCCGCACATCAGCTGGTAGTTCGTCCATGATCTGAGATGCTCCTCTGACGCCGCTGCTACCACGTGGGTCAGAGTGCCGTCCCGTCCCGGAAGCAGATTTCTCGGTCCCGGAAGTGTTCAAAGATGGCGGCGGTGAAGGCTTTCTCTGTGCTGCGGCAGAGCTTGATGCGGTGGCACCAATGGTCTTGCCCGCGGCTGGTGAGCGCGGGGACGTGGAGGGGCCCGGGAGAATCGAGCCTGGAGTGGAATGGGGCCGAGGACCCTTCCCAAGAGGGCTTTGCCTGGGGTGGAGCAGGGCCAGGGGTGGACCTTGCCTAAGAGGCTCTAGCCTGGGGTGGTGCTGGGCGGGAAAGACCCTGTCCTGTACCAAGCCCAGGTGCACGCTCTTGGCGTCCCTGAGCTTAGAGCCCCGCGGCCTGTTCGGTCCCCGCAGGCCCCGCTCCGCGTTTCCAGAAGGAACACCCTCGGGCTTTCTTTCCGCTCAGGTGAGAAGGGCTCAGACCTGGGTGCGGTTGGACACCTGTCTCCATTCAGCCCGCAGTGGTCTACTGGGAGCATATTGGGCACAGGTGCTGTTAATTGCTCCTTTCTTTACATCCTCTGTGGGCATAACCCAAGTCTGTTCGAGGAATTGGCCACCCAGTTCTGTTTGTTCTAGGCCTTCTGACCCCATGCCAGTATTGTAAAACTCCCTCCAGGGATGGTGTGGAGACCAAGCAGGTGCTACAGTTCTACTGCTGAAGCAGCCGCCTCTAAAGCAGAGGACGACTCTTTTCTCCAATGGTTCCTGCTTCTCATCCCTGCTACTGCTTTTGGCCTGGGGACTTGGCAGGTGAAGACCAGGGTCTAATTTGGGTATCTCTGAGCCTTGGACCCCACTGATGTCTGCTTAGCTCATGTTGTTTCTGTAGGTCCAACGTCGGAAATGGAAGCTGAAACTGATTGCAGAATTAGAGTCTCGAATAATGGCTGAGCCCATTCCTCTGCCTGCCGAGTGAGTGTGACTGCCCACCCAATCCATCCCACTTAGGAGCAGCGTGGGGCCCTGGCTTGTTTGGTGTCTTCTTAGTAATTTCTGCCCTTGGGCAGGGTCCTCAAAATTTCCCACTAGACTGGCTACTGATTGCCTTTATGAAACTGCCAAAGAGCATGGAACATAAATAGGGGGGATGTATTTTTGATGCCAGATTTCCCTTTTCAGGTCTTTCAAGGATCCCCCATAGTGGTGAGGCTTAGGTACTTAAGATAGGTAACAGGTGAAATTTGACTCAACCCATAATTTTCCTTGCAGATCTACATTCTCATATGGCATCAGAGGCTGGTGCTGAGATCACCTCTATGGAGGGACACAACTTGTAATCTGATGATCCTCACTGGGCCTTTCTTATTTCTTACCCTTTCTGCCTGGTGGGGTGTGGTAGCTTTGTCAACATTCTTAGACACGCATGGCTTACCCACAGCCCTTCCTCCTTGTAGCCCAATGGAACTGAAAAACCTGGAGTACAGGCCAGTGAAGATCAGGGGGCACTTTGACCACTCCAAAGAGCTGTACATGATGCCTCGGACCAAGGTGGACCCTGCTCGAGAGGCCCGTGATGCTGGCCGAATCTCCTCCTCAATGGAAAGTGGAGCCTATGTAGTCACTCCTTTCCATTGCTCTGACTTGGGGTGAGTAGGCTATGGCCTGGCAGCTTCCCTCACCGTGCTCAACCAACCTTCAGACCCTGGGGAGTCCATGAGATTCAACTAATACAGCCAGATCATTTCCAAGGTCTCCAATTCTGACATTAAGCAACTGTCTTAGCCAGTTCATTGATAGGGTTTGATCAGTGAGGCTGTGTTGGACTGTATCCACAGAACAATTCTGTCTAACTGTCCTGTAGATGTCGCAGTGACCATTAGTGATGATCTGTGCTGGAACCCTTCCTCACCCAAAGGGACACTTTTATTGTTTCAGAGTTACCATCCTGGTTAACAGAGGGTTTGTTCCCAAGAAGAAAGTGAATCCGGAAACCAGACAGAAAGGCCAGGTAAGAGGCTTTTCAGCTTGGGATATTATAATAATCTACCCATTTTCCATGTAGGACTGTCTCATCTTTCTTCATAGGTTCTTGGAGAAGTAGACCTCGTTGGCATAGTGAGGCTGACAGAAACCAGGAAGCCCTTTGTCCCTGAGAACAGTCCAGAACAGAATCACTGGCATTATCGGGATCTGGAAGCTATGGCCAAGATAACAGGCGCAGACCCCATTTTCATTGATGCAGACTTCAGTATGTTGTGGTAGCCTGGACCCTCCCACTTCCCCTTCTTTCCCTGGCACCTACAGTTTGATATGGGGCAGAGGAACACCCAGTTGGCTTTTAGTAGGGAACTGACAGTGCTGGAGTCCCACTGGAGGTGGACATTAAGTTCTATTGTCTCTGCAGAGAGTACAATCCCTGGAGGACCCATTGGAGGACAGACAAGAGTCACTCTTCGGAATGAGCACATGCAGTACATCATTACCTGGTTAGTCCTCCTTCAGTCTTGTCACAC
>NW_026067969.1:2349429-2407756 GCF_014885135.2 Alexandromys fortis | reverse complement strand
CCCCCCCCCCCCCCCCCCCCGCACTGTATGAGCAGACTACTAAATTTCTTTCAATCACAGGTATGGACTGTGTGCAGCCACATCATACTTATGGTTTCAAAAATTTGTGCGGCGGACACCAGGTGTGTGAAGTTAACAAACCTGTTCCTATAAAATAAAAATTGTTATTTTTAAACCCTGGCTTGGTTTCAAGACATTTTAAGCACATGCTTATACCAACCCAAATAACCAGACATTAGATGGAAGTTTTATAATTATATTTATGTACAGAAAACTCAGCAGTACATTTAACCCAGTTTAGTGGCGAGTTCTTTGGCCTTTGCCTTTTCCAGCTTGGCAATTCGAGCCACAGATTTAGGACCCAGGACGTTGCCTCCCCAGTGGCGGCGGATCTGAAATACAGATACAACAAGTCAGTTTGGCCTATCCTCTAATACAAGCACACATCAGCTAACATCTCATATTCACTGACTCCAAGTGGGCAACTCAAATCGACTGCTAAAAGCACAACCAATCTCACACTCTGTATAGAACTGCTCACCTCATCATATCTGTCGTTGTAATTGGTCCTAATAGCTTCCACCAGCTTGGCCAGAGCACCCTTGTCTTCCCTGGCAAAGAAGGGAGAAAGGCCTTGTTACTCTTTAGGAAGCAGACACAAGAATAATTTTTCTGATACAAGCATCTTATTTTTTGCCTCAGACACAGAATGACCACACGGCTGATTCAGGTGAAGAAATTCTTAACCATCATTGGCAAAGGTCCAAAACCTGGGAGGGTAAGGGAAGCTTAAAGACAAGCCCAAATACTCACGAGTTAACCTGTGTGAAGGCAACAGTGGTGCACGTCTTCCTATGGACCAGACGCCCCAGCCTGGCCTTTCCCTTGATGATGCAGTAGGGGACCCCCATCTTGCGACACAGAGCAGGCAGGAAGACCACCAGCTAGAAGCAAGGATGGGTTGTAAGTGTTTGGGAGCAGAAGCAGTAGCCAGCCACCCCGCTACTTTGTGGCAAATGCTCAGGGTTAAAAAGCTCATGTGATTGCACATCAAAGCACTTCAGTCAAAGATTCACATCATTGCAGGAGCCACACAAATGGATTCCTTATCTTCAACTCACAAAACCAATCCCCACCCCCCACAGGACCCTGGCAGTACTGCACTTGATGCTTACACCACCAGACCTACCTCAATGGGGTCTACGTCGTGGGCAATCACCACCAGCTGAGCCTTCTTGTTCTCTACCAAAGTGGTGACTGTATTGACGCCTGGAATACACAACATACAACCACTTTGCCTGAGTGCTTGCTTGGGCTGCTAGAGTCACAAAAGCAGTTCCACAAGCTGTGACTCAGGGTTAAAAAGCTCGATTTCACTCTCCACAGTGCTCTCAGGTGAAGAAATTCAGACATCATCGCACAGCCTGCCCCACCACCCCTCCTTTCCCAGTGGTCCACTTACCCGCTCGAAGGACAGGTGGTCTCTTAGTCGGGACATCCCCTTTGCCTGCAGCTTTCTTCTCAGCACGGGCCAGCAGCCTCTGCTTCTTTTCCTGCTTGGTCTCTGGCCTGTACTTGTGGGCAAGTTTAAGCAACTGGGTAGCTGGGAAAACATTCTCGAGTTAGACTTGAGGCTTGTGTCTGTAAGTCTGCTACGTAGCTTCCTGAGTGTGATCAGGTGGCGGGCAGTCTCTCGCTCAGGCCCAATTCTAACCTGTCACTTGAAAGGCATTTTAGATATACAGGCCTTGTGGATGGAGGGTCTCTGAACCCTTGTACAACTGTGGCATAAAAGAGTTAAAAAAACAAACCCATTCTTGTGGCACCTTTAACCCAGCACCTAGGGAAACAGGATTTCGAGTTCAACGCCCGCCTGAGTCTACATTTTGAGTTCAGAACAACCAGGACTACAAGATGTCAAAAAGAACCCCAAACTATCCTAGTGTGGTACGTGCAGACGAGAAGGCTGGAGGTCAACCCTGGGCATCTTCCGTAACAGCTTCCCCACCTTACTGAGCTCCAAGATAGCTGGTTTCGAGCAGAGTGGCTGGGGACCCCTTTCAACCCTCCCCAGCCACTGTACAATGGCGCTGAGTCCCTGCAGCCTTCATGCCCGCTTACCAAGCACCCTTTTCCTTCACTAACCGTAAAAATGACAACTCAGGACCAATCTCATGCTCCGGTGACATCAAACCGGCCACTTTTCAAAAACAGAACCTCACCTGTTTGCCGGTCCAGGGCCTGGGTGAACTGGTTAATGGCAGGAGGAACTTTGAGCCGCTTGTAGAGGATGGCCCTCTGCCGCTGCAGCCTAATGTAGCGGGGCCATTTGACGAAGCGCGTGAGATCTCTCTTGGGCTGGATGTCCTGCCCTGGGAAGCAAAGAGCGACACCACCAATCAGGAGTCATCGCTGCGCCGGGCTACATCTGGGCGCTCGGGAGGGTGGGTGCTGGTGCATCAGCGATCTTGGTGGTTCAAATGTCATCACCGCTTTTCTGATAGCAAATATTCTTTTACATCATCTGCACACAACGCCACGTCCCGCTGTAACCTAAAGCCATGGCCCGCCAGCAGGCACGGTAGCCGAAGTTCCCGCTGTGGCTACGTGAAAACCAGGGCGGCCACCGTCGGCTTGGTTCCGGCCGGAGTAAACCCCAACCCCCAGATCCCCTGCAGCCACCGCCGCGTCCTCGGGACAGCACTCGCCCCGCTTCTTACCAATGCCGAAGTTCTTAGGCCTCTTCTCAAACAAAGGATTCACCACCTTCTTCGCCTCCTGCTTCTTCACGACGGCGGGGGCCGGGGCCACCTTCTTCCCCTTGGCCTTCTTTCCCTTGGGCTGAACACAAGAGAGAAAGCCCGTGAGGCTGTGTCTTCCGTCGTCGCCATCCCATCGGGCGGCAGGCTTGTCCCCTGCGCGCCGCTCGCCGCCGCTCCCTCTCAGCGCAGGCCCCCGAAGCGCCAAACGCGGCCGCGGACCCCGGGAGACGGCGTCGGGCAGCGGATGTAGTCGGATGAAGCCAAGGCGCTCGATCACTCACCATCTTGCCGGGCTGGAGGAGAGAGAAAGAAAAAGGGGATTGTGGGTAATATGTAAGCCGCTTCGGAGATCGCGAGAGTTGGCGCCTGCGCGGGATTTCGTATTTAAAGCGACTGGATCACTCCGCACTCTGTCGGCGGAAGTGGGGCGGGGCATGGGCGGAGTCTGCGGAACGGCGGCTGCGCGTTCGCCGAGGGCTGCAGGACCAGGCAAGGTACCACAGGTCCCGAGTGGTTGCGGGTGTAGGGAACTAAACCCGAGCGCGGTAAAGTGCCCGCGTTCGCGGAGGAAGCTGATGTAGCGGAATCCCGCTCCCCACCCCCGCAGGCTCTGTGTGCTTGTTTCGGGTCTGACCGGACTGTGGCGGCTGTCACCCGGGACCTGCCATGGCCCAGCAGAGAGCCTTGCCCCAGAGCAAGGAGACGCTGCTGCAGTCCTACAACAAGCGGCTCAAAGACGACATCAAGTCCATCATGGACAACTTCACCGAGATCATCAAGACTGCCAAGGTGTGTGGTTGCTGTTCCGAGGCCAAGGGAGAAGGCAGGAACTGGCGGCGTACCCTGGGGTGGGGATGCAAAGGGAATGTGATCAGTTCGGTGCGGGTGTGAGCGATGAGGCGTCAAAAGGTCAGCAGGTGAATAAAAAAGCCAAATAATGACAGGCGTGGGTAGAGCAGAGTAGAGGGCTGTGGCCGAATTGCCAGGGCTCTACTTTAGTTACTGGGCAGTTTCCCCATTGCTGTAGATTCTTGTGATGATTGATGAGTTTGCTCCTTTAATACAATTCCTCATTTTGTGGTGACCCCCCCCCCCGACCACAAAGTTATTTTTGTTGTACTTCATAACTATAAATTTGCAACTGTTGGCCGGGCAGTGGTGGCGCACGCCTTTAATGCCAGCACTCGGGAGGCAGAGGCAGGCGGATCTCTGTGAGTTCGAGGCCAGCCTGGTCTACAAGAGCTAGTTCCAGGACAGGCTCCAAAGCTACAGAGAAACCCTGTCTCGAAAAACAAAACAAAACAACAACAACAAAAAACAACAAAAAATAAATTTGCAACTGTTATTATTATGAATCGCAATGTTGAGAGCTGCTGCTCTATGTCTGAGATGCCTCAAGACCACTGAGGTCTGTGTCCGATTCTAACTGGTCTATCTGTAAGGTAAGCTGAGAACAGTTCAGGCTTTTTTGTGAGGAAGCCTTGCTTAGTTAGCTACTCAACATAGTTGTTGCCATTGTAAGGTGCTTGCCTAGCAGTTACAAAGCCCTGTATTTAGTCCCTGGCACTGGATAAACTAGATGTTGGCACAGCTCTTTACTGTCAGGATTTAGGAAGTGGAGGCAGGAGATCAGAAGTTCAGGCCAGCCTGAGTTAATGAGACCCTGCCTTAAAAACAAAAGATTAAAAAAAATGTCTTTTTACTCCTTTATTGAACATCTTATTTCCTGTAAACTTTCTCAAAAAGACTTGCAGTGTCCTTTTTATGTGATGAAGTCACCTATTGTCACCCACAGAATGAGAGGGGGTTGGAGTGGACATTGCCAACTTTCTAGATAGGAAGTAGGGTTCTGGGTATGCAGGAAGGCCTGATAGACAGGCTGGGGTGGTGGCTCTTGGGGTGGTGGCGGTGGCTATTAGCTGTTGGGTTCCTGTCAACCAGGCTAAGCCAGGTGGCTGCCTGTGCTGATTCTAAGCTTTTTTATTTGTCCCCAGATTGAGGATGAGACACAGGTGTCTCGGGCTACTCAGGGTGAACAAGACAATTACGAGATGCATGTGCGAGCTGCCAACATCGTGAGTGGCCAGGGTGGAAAACACCCCTGTAGGGGTCACAGATGGACCAAAGGAAAACAAGAGAACAGTGGGGCGGGGCAGAGGAAGTTGCCCCTTGTGGGTACTGGGGTGGGTGGGTGCAATAGACATACGGCCTTTTCCATCCTGTATAGTAGTCGGGAGGAAGGCAGCCATTCTTGCTGACAAAGGTTCCCCAAGGCTGGCTGTGACTGGAAAGGCAAAATGGCCTTTTGTCGTATGTGAAATGGTGTATGTGAAGTGTGAGCCCCTCTTGATGTTCCAGGGAAAGCCCAGTAGGCCAGTGTCTGTGCAGTGGGTACCAGCAAATGACACCGTGTGGGGCAAAGACCCCAGTGAATCCTGCCCAACTTGCATTTGTGCCATCTCTGGGAAGGAATGGGTCAGGAGGAACCCCAGGGCATGGTCTTCTGTTGACTTTGAGTTGAGTGCACGGGATGTGTTCATGGTTGTGGTGGGAAAGCTTGAAATGAGCAAACTTATCCCACCTGTGGTCAGGTGGGTTCTGACCTTGCCTTCCCAGCCCTCCTCTGTCCTCACAGATGACTCTGTGCAGGCTCTGACTCTTTGCTGATCACGAAGTTAAGACTTGCAGAAACCCACGGTTGTCCCAGCACCAGTTACACAGGGCAGGGCCACCATCTCCGTCTCCTCTCATGTTTATCCTGATTATGATGGTGGCAGGTCCGAGCTGGTGAGTCACTGATGAAGCTGGTATCTGATCTCAAGCAGTTCCTGATCCTTAATGACTTCCCATCTGTGAATGAAGCCATTGACCAGCGTAACCAGCAGCTGCGCACCCTGCAGGAAGAGTGTGATCGCAAGCTCATCACCTTGCGGGATGAGGTCTCCATTGACCTCTATGAGCTGGAGGAGGAGTACTACTCGTCCAGGTACAAATAGGGCTGGACTCGCATGAAGGTGGTACCTGCTGCCTCCCCAGGCTGACTAGGGCCTTCAGGGCCTTGTGTTTTTCCAAGTCCTCCTTGACAGCAGAGCCCCTGATGGACAGACAGTCACAGCCAGCCACCAGCTGGTGCCCAGGCCTTCCCCTCAATGAAGTTGGGGTGAAAAATCACAGGACTTGGTGTCAGTGGCCAGAGAAGGGCATCCACAGGGGGCAAGGAAGTCTCCTGGGCAGTGCAGTCTGCCTTCCTGCTCTAAATCTCTGTCTTGACACTTCAGCCAAGGCTGGATTGGCCCCTGTGGCCTTCTAGGTCTATAACTATGTCCACTCCCTGAGACATCACTGCCTACTGCTTGCCCAGAGATTCAGTTCTATGTAGATATCATCAAATTTCTCAGTGTAGGGGTGGGGAACACTGGGAAGGAGGAGGAAGGAGCTCAAGCAGAGTGGCTCTGAGAACTGGACTTGGGTACTTGGATGTCCTGTTTCTGGTCAGCTCAGCCTTATGGAGGTGTCAGACCTAGGATAGCATAGTTAGGATCTGTCACCTAGTCCTCTGAAGGGCCACTTGAAACCTGACAGTTTCTGAGCTAGAGAGGCCCTGAGAAATTAGGAGTACAGTGTGAAATATGTGGGAAACTGAGGCTGGAGAATGGAGGCCTGGCTCACATCCCCTCAGCTTGACATTCAGATTCTGTCCAGTGGCACTCTCTCCCAGGCAAACCTGGCTTCCCCTGGCGGTAGGTGTGGGCTCCTGCTGCACAGAAGATGTCCAGAGCTGGGCAGTATGTGATCTAGGGCTTGTTTTCCCCATCCTAGTCTTCAGGGTCACTGCCAACTGGGGCAGTTCTGGGGCTGGCCTTGATCCCAATATTCATCAGCTTAGCAAATGAATGGGACCATCTCCTCTGCCCCGACTCACCAGGATGAATTCTTCCTGTCGCTACCCTTTAGACAATTACTGCTTCAAGGGCCCCTGGGTGGATCAGTCTTGGGGCAGTGACTTAGCCCTGCTATAGGAGTTGATGGAGGAGGGGATGAAATTGCTTAAGACAGAAATCCAGTGTGCCAGGTTTCCAAAGCCTCAGTCTCTGCATCACCTGCATGGGTTTCTGAGACAACCAGCGTTCCTTTTGGACAGTCACCTTTTTCATATTCCTCATGATATGGCAGTGGCCCCTCTGCCTATGAATTACCTTAAATAGCAGGGCTCTTCTGTGCAGGGCCAGTGGGGTTATTCTGTGTGCCCACACCACCACCAGCTGCCCAGCTTCCCTTCTGCACAGCTACTCCTGCCTATATACTCACTGCTTGCTGATTCTGGCTTTGCCTCCCCTCCACTCTCCTGGGATGCTACTCTTTTGGGTAGTTCAGAGGGACTGTTGGGGGCAGGTATGTGGCTAGGGCCTTGTGCAGATTAGAAAGCTGTGGAAACAGATGTGCTCCAGGTAACCTGCCATGACCGCTGAGGCTTAATCCTTGCCTCTTCCACCTCTATTCTTCCCTGTGTAGCATGGGGAAATGGAGTGTGTGAAAGTGTGGGGCTTGAAGCTGTAGGGCTGGAGCAGTGGTGTGTACAGAAATGGACCTCTGTTCCTGACTTTTTATAGTTAGGCCCATTCCCTGATAGGAACAGACAGGTCTCTGCCATGTTGAGCTCTTTGTAAAGTCTTATCACTGCCATACTGTTAATGGGTGAGCAGTCAGGATGGGAGGAGACCCACAGGGACGGGGATTCGTAAGTGTCAGGAAGGACATGTGGCCCATGGGGAGAGCTTGCCTAAGTCACTCGGTCTGTTGATGGCATCTTTCTGACTGCAAGGGCAGTCAGAACTGGTAGCAGAGGGGCTAGCACAGAGGAGAGGAAGGAGAGGCAATCAGGTGATGTTCATTTCTTAACTCTGCATCTGTCTTGCTTTCCCCTCCCTGGCTTTCCTCTGCCTGCTCCTGTCATTCCTGGGGGTTTCTTGTGGTGGCAAAGCTCAAGTCTCTGCGAAGCTAATGACCTGCCTCTATGTGAAGCTTACTGGAGGCTGGACCTCGACACAGATTCTGCTGATGGCCTCTCAGCCCCTCTTCTGGCGTCCCCGGAGACTGGTGCTGGTCCCCTGCAGTCTGCAGCCCCTGCCCACTCCCATGGTGGTGGCCCTGGCCCCACAGAACACACCTGAGCCCTCCCCAGGGCCCTAGTTTATCAGAAAGGAAGTCCTGTGGGTGCCCGCCACAGCCTTGCTTCTTCAGTCTTAGCTCCCACTTTGGGATCAGGAACCACTGTAGCCTCAGGGACCTGGCCAGGCCAGGGCCAGTTCCCTGATAGTTCAGGAATGCTGTTGTTATTTACAGGCAGATGGATGGCCCTTCGTCTCTAGTGGCTACCTTCCTGACTGCCAGATGGATGTTGGTCCCATTGAGGACCTTGAATAGGGAGGATGGCTGGTGATAGAAAGCCTCAGTTTGTTGAGAATTAGGAGGTGCTCAGTGGACCTTAGCCAAGTCCAGCCATCCATATTTGACTCAAGCTCCTGTATAAAGAGCCCTATCCACTGCCTGGTGCCTGGAGCACAATTGTTTGTGCCACAGCTGACAGTCCTAGCAAGACCGAGGCAGCTAGCTAGCCAGGGCATCTTCCTGGATTCTGCCACCATTTTCATTTTGCTACTTTTGTGACGAAACTGTTGAATAAAACATTACCTTTTTGTGCTGTTCATTTTTCTTTCCTGATTAGTCTAAGATTCCCCTGGGTTCCTCAAGCAACAGCCCCAGCTCTGATGTGGGATTGCCCTCTGTATGCTGTGAAATGTTTTATTACCATTGGCTAATAAAAGAAGCTGCTTCGGCCTATGGCAGGGCAGAATAAAGCAAGTGGGAAATCCGAACAGAGATGTATAGAGAGAGTAGGCAGAGTAAAGGAGACACCATGTAGCTGCCTAAGGAGAAAGATGCCAGTAAGCCACAGCCTTGTGGTGATACACAGATTAATAGAAATGGGTTAATTTAATATGAAGAGCTAGCTGGGAATATGCTAATATGCTTAAGCTATTGGCCAAGCAGTGTTGTAATTAATCTAGTTTCTGTGTGATTATTTGGGTCTGGGCAGCTGGGAAATGAAAGAACAGTCTCCGCTTACACTCCTTGTATAGCCCCTCTCCCACTAGCATCTAGTAGGTCCTTTATATTTGGTAAAGGAATGAAAAATCTGCCATTACTTCAAGTTATATGAGTGCAGCACTTGTACCTTCGGTGCCACCTATTTCTGCCACCTCAACTTAGTGCTGTCATGTCTGCATCTTGGAGTAGGCATGGGCTTGAAGGGGTGTGTCATGCCGAGAGCCACAGGCTGAGAAACTGAGTGGCAGAAACAACTAGGAACTCGGACCCCATTGCATCTCAGTACCAGGCTCAACACTGACATGCAGAAACCATGACACTGGGGCGTGTGTTTGCCTTCAGCCTGTCACTCCTAACTACCATGAGCATGCTTTATTCATGAAAGTAGTCATCCCGGGTCTATGAGGAACATGGGCTGGTCACTAGGTGGCCCAGGCACCTACATAGCCAAACAGAAGGTAGCACACAGGTGGGTAGCTGGGGAGTTTTCCATCAGAGTGATGTCTGCAATATGTTAACTGTTGGAAGAACCTATGAGTGTCACCGAGAAAGCCTAGGCACAGGGTAGAGGACTTGGGGAGGTGCCAGAAGCAACAGTTCAGAAGGCGTTCCAAAAACCTTAATGAAAGACTGATTCTTGTGTTTTATTCTGTTTGGCCAATTCTGTCCTTTATATTTAAAAGCAAAGCTCATTTAAAGGACACCACTGTCTTCCTTCAGCTTATGCTGCTGGGGGCAGAACTCCCCAGAGAGACAGCCAGGGATTCAGTTCTCTAGGAACTCAAGGGTCAGTGATGTAACTTTTGTGTCACCTTTATCTTTATTTTTTTTTCTCACGAGCATTAACTTATGAGTGATCCTAGATGAATTACATGCTATGTAGCACGTGTATAGCAAGCCCTTGTATAGGCCCTACTAAGGACTCGCTCTTCCCTCCATTTCCTCATAAATAAGCCATTTCAATGCCATCTGCAAGTCTGCAAGGGAATTTTCATCCCTAAAGGCCCAATGCCATCAAAACAATCGATGGCAAGTATTTTATTTATTTTTTTTTATTATGTGTACAATATTCTGTCTGTGCCTATGCCTGCAGGCCAGAAGAGGGCACCAGACCCCATTACAGATGGTTGTGAGCCACCATGTGGTTGCTGGGAATTGAACTCAGGGCCTTTGGCAGAGCAGGCAATGCTCTTAACCTCTGAGCCATCTCTCCAGCCCCCGCAAAACAATCGATACATGACTACATGTAACCTAGGATCCACGCCATACTCATGTGTCCCCCTCCCCCACCAAGATACCGGTTTGTGTTTTACTCCGTGTGGTGGAGTGGTCGTGGGGTGCTGGGCATACCCTGCAGGCTGGATTCTGGGCTTCAGGTTGATTAATTGGGAAGGAGCTAGAACGGCTTCCGCTCTATCTGGCGGGGCGAGCTGGACTGAAGTCCTGACTTTACAGGTTGCTTCTTTCAGGGGAACGCCTCCAGGTTAAGGACTAGCCGGCCCCTCAGGCCTGGCTAATCGATCTCCGGGTGGGCCGCGGGTGCGTACGTTGCGGCTTCCGAGGGCTTCCGAGGCTGACTAGCTTGCTTACCGAGAGTGAATGGAGACAAATACTTTGGGTGGTGACTTCCGGTGCTCCTGAACTAATAACGAGAGTTGGCTTGGCGGCGCCTGCGCACACGATACTTCCGGCGTGGACAGGCTGGGCAATCGAGCTCTAGGCTGTCGGCGCCTACGTTCAGGGTGCTTCCGGCGGAGCTCTGGACCGCGGAACCTCCTAGCGTGGCCTCCAACCATGGCCTCTCTGCAAGCCAAGGATGCGTATCTGCAGGACTTGGCCAAGAAGATCTGCACACAGCCTGGCCCCGAGCGGCAGGGGAGCAAGTGGGGTAAGGCAGCCTACCCGAGCAGCCTTTTTGGGAGTGGATGCCTCGCACGGGCCGGCTCTCCTCGGTCGGGACCCCTCCACGCGTGCTGCAAAAGTGAGCGGGTACCGGCGGGGACAGCTACGCCTCCTGAGGGCGCTGGGCCGTGATGGAGGGAAAGGTAGTTAGGGAACTACCAGACTCGAACAGAAAGAAAAACGTACTCGCTTAGTGAAGTGTGACGAGGTCACCAAGTTTTCTCACTGGCAGGTTTATCAGCTCTTGTCTGTGCGTGTGATTCACGCGTTAAAAGAACGTGCATTCCGTTCTTGGGCCTTTAGTTTAAAATGCTAACATTTCCTCATCATTGGAAGTGGAAGTAAATCTTGCATCATAAAGAGTTCATTGCCGCTGGTTGGTGGGGAGCCGAAGGCTGAGGACTCCGAGGGTAACGGCCAGCGGGCCTGTGTGGACTACACGGTAAGTTCACCTCAGCACGGGCAACTTCAGGGAACCCATCCAAAAAGTAAAAAAGAGGGGCTGGAGAGATGGCTCAGCGGTTAAGAGCTCTTGTTACTCTTGTATAGGACCCAGATGCAGTTTCCAGCAGACACATGACAGCTTACAACAGTCCCTAACTCCAGTTCCAGGGGGTCGTACGCCCCCTTCTGGCCTCCACTGGCACAGCACAGTGACGATGCACAGGCACACTTACTTAAAACACTCATAAGAGTAAATGAGTCTCTTGGGGGTGGGGCAGTGGGCGGTGGTGGTGCACGCGTTTAATCCGAGTACTTGGGGAGGCAGAGGCAGGTGGATCTCTGTGAGTTCAAGGCCAGCCTGGTCTACAAGAGCTTGTTCCAGGACTGGCTCTAAGGCTACAGAGAAACCTTGTCTCAAAAAAAAAAAAAAAAAAAAAAAGAAAGAAAGAAAGAAACAGGGTTTCTCTGTGTAGCTTTGGCTGTCCTGGAGCTCTGTAGACCAGGCTGTCCTCAACTCAGAGATCCGCCTGCCTCTGCCTCCTGCTCCAGAGTGCTGGGATTAAAGGTGTGTTATGCTTGGAGCTGACGGTGTTATTAACTTTTAGGTTGATCTGCTGAGTTAATAGCTTCCTGAATGTTTTTTTTAATATGTTAGTCGCAGATGTAGAGGTGGGCAAGGGATGGATTATTTATGGGACTAGAGCTAACGAGAGATGAGGTCATTTCCTCTGAACCTGCAGCATTCCAGCCTCTTGCACCACTGGGGTCTGATGAGTCCATCAGTCTTTGCAGACACAGCAATGGCGGGCCATTGAGTACTACCGAAGGCCAGTGTGGTTAACCAGTGAGCTTTATTGGGGTGACTTCCAAGAGCAGACATGATTACAAAATAGCTGTAGCACCAAAGCCCACCCCAGCGTGGGTGATGGCTCTGCAAAGCTGGTTGGAGAGTTTATTCCACATGGGTCCTGCTTGACTAAGAGTCCCTTGGCCTTCCTCCTGTATAGTCTTGGGGAAGAAGGGGCTAGTGAATCTGGTCAGTTTCAGGACTTCCTGAAGCCTTGATGTTTAGTTCCTGAGCTTACGGAGCTTCCCTCCAAGATGGAAGGGTTTGTCTAGGAGGAACTTGCTATAGATGAGCCCAGGGTTCAGCTTTGGGCTCGTGCCGGTGTCCTCGTTTTGGTGGCGATGACTGAAACCAGACTTTGCGTTTCACTCCTCATGTGCAATCTGCTGGGTCAAGTGCACGAGTACAGTTTGGACTTTTAAAAAAAGTTAGTTTATTTTTGTTTTTTTGAGGCAGGTTCTTGCTATGTAGCCAAGCCTGGCCTCAAACTCTCAGCAATCCCGGTGCCGTGGCCTCCAAATGCTGGGATTACAGATTTGTGGCCACTGTTGCCCAGGCAGTTGATGGTGCTAAGCTCAGGATAGGTGGCGCTAGCTTAGCCACCTGGTCCTCTGCATGGCTAGGATCAGTGCCTCTGCAGGATCTTTCTTTGCTGAGTTGGTTAGAGAAAAGGGATTCAGCTTGGTTTGCATTTCAGCTGTCAGAACAAAACGCTTGGAAGCTGCTGGGCCCCCCAAAAAGAAAAGGAAGAAAACACAGAAGAAATCTCGGTACCAGGAACAGAAAACTGCAGAGCACAAGACTAAGGCCCCCGGGAAGACGGCTCCCACCTCGTCTAGGGCTAAGAAGCCAATGGAATCCAAACAAGAGAAGAACTCCAGCTCCCTGGAGTCTCCTAAAGGTGAGGGACTCCAAAAGTGTGCATGATCAGGGCTTGGCTGGGGCCTAGAGGCAAATGTCCCCACTGCTCAGAAGAACCTTCAGTGAGGGAAGATGATAGGGAGTGGAATGGCCGACAGGGCACAAGAGCTCTTGATGGTCCAGTGCTTCACGCCGTTTCACATGACAAGGGGACAACAAGCACTGTTTTGGGGCTGTGCTGGAAATGGCTGTGGCCTGTAAATCCACAAGCGGTGCTGGGGAAGGAAGAGAGAAATGGTGGTGGTTGCTGGGGAGCGCTCCCCTTTCAGCATAGGCTCCTTCCCTGCAGATGGCCAAGCCACAGCACCTGACTCTGTCTTTGCACTGGATTTCCTGCGCCAGCGGCTGCATGAGAAGATGCAGCTGGCCCGGGGCCAGGTGAGTGGGGAGTGTTCCTGAGCTCCTTGAACAGGCTTGTCGAGTGCTCCCCCCCCCAGTTCTTTGCCAACCTAGAGTGTGTGGCACTAGAGTTGGTCTTTTGTTCTACTCTCTCTTTGGGGGCCCACCACCCAGCTCCCAAATACTTATGAATGTCCAGCCTTAGCTTGGCTTATTTCTAGCTAGCTTTTCTTAACTTAAATTGTCCTGTCTACCTTTTGCCTCTGGGCTTTTACCTTCCTATAAACTATATATCTCTCCTTCTTGCTCCATGCCTGGTTGTGTGACTGACCTCTGGGATTCTTCTCTCTTCCTTGTTTCCCTTCTTGCTTTTCTCCTTCTCTCTGCCGGCCAGACCCACCTATTTCTCTCTCCTGCCTTGCTATTGGCTGTTCAACTCTATTAGACCAGTCAGGTGTTTAAACAGGCAAAGTGACACGGCTTTACAGAGTAACAAATGCAACATGAAAGAATGCAGCACATCTCCGTATCATTAAATAAATATTCCACAGCATAAATGAATATAACACATCTTTAACTAATATTCTACAACAGTGCACCTCTTGGCTGAGGTAGCAGGTGTAGTTCCTTTCTTGAGTACCTCAGTCCCCAGAGACATTTGCCTCCTGAATGCTCTGTGTCCCTCAGAGAAGCATAGCCTCCTTCCTTTGAGGAGCTGCCTCCACTGATGCCATATGGATAGAGTTGTTCCTCTAAAGGTTCGTGTCCAGAAGCGAGGTGACCTGACTAACCTTGACATAGTGCTCCCTGGTGCTGGCTTCCTCTGTGCCCATCCTCCACCTTCCCCTGCCGCTCTTTCTAAGGCTTTTCTTTGAGCTTTAACTTCTCACCCTCCCAATATATGCCATTAACCATCTCCAGGTTCCTAAGAGAGGGTCAAGGCTCAAGGCCCTCTGTCCTGCAGCACAGGCCTGGGTTGGTCTTTCTGGCTGTGGTACAGGAAGGGGTAGAGAGAGCACTCAGCCTGAGTCTGTCATGAGCAGAATATACAGTGGTTAGGACAGACCCTCCATATAAACCCAGTCTAAGTACTGAATTCTCGGACAGTGCAAGGTGAAGCTCTGTTGTGCTGGGGTGAGGGGAAGGCTGGGAACTGGAGCAGGGGTTCTTCCTAGGGCTTCCTCACCGCTGGTGCTATTTGGATCTGGGCAGCAGGTCATATGCTGGTGATGCATGGACTTGTGGCCTGCGTGAGGATTTTCTCTCATCTCAGCCATATGCAGATGACTTCGAGATTGAGTGAGTCCTCATCTTTTATGTTTTACCTTTCTCCCTCAGGGTAGCACCAAGGAGCTGTCAGCTGCCACCCTAGAGAAAAGACAGCGGAGGAAACAGGAGAGGGAACGGAAGAAGAGGAAGCGGAAGGAGCTTCGAGCAAAGGAGAAGGCTGCAAAGGCTGAGAACAAGGAGAAGCCGGCTGAGGCACCCCCAGATGTGGCCTGCAAGGAGCCGCGGGAGTCAGGGCTTATCTTTAATAAGGTGAGGGCTGCGCGGGCTGAATGCCTTTGGCTTAACTTTGCGCCTTGTTGTTGGTGTAGGTGCATGTTGGTGACTCATCTAAGGGAGCAAAAGCCGTGTCATTGGCCTGTGTCACCGGTGAGATCTGTGTGCAGCTCACTGATGTGCCTCTCACCTGCAGGTGGAAGTGACTGAAGAGGAGCCAGCCAGCAAGCCCCAGCGGAAGAAGGAGAAGCGGCAGAAGGTGAAAGGGAACCTGACACCACTGACGGGCAGGAACTACAGGCAGCTGCTGGAGCGTCTGCAGGCGCGGCAGGGCCGGCTGGAGGAGCTGCGAGACCAGGATGCAGGCAAGGCCCAAGAACTGGAGGCCAAGATGAAGTGGACCAACTTGCTGTACAAGGCGGAGGGTGTGAAGATCCGTGACAATGAGCAACTGCTGAGGGAAGCCTTGAAGCGTAAGGAGAAGCGCAAGGCACAGCGGCAGCGCCGGTGGGAGAAGCGCTCAGAGCACGTGATAGAGAAGATGCATCAGCGTCAGGACAAGCGGCGCCAGAACCTGCGCAAGAAGAAGGCCGCGAAGGCCGAGCGGCGGCTGCAGAAGGCCCGCAAGAAGGGCCGGATACTGCCACAGGACCTGGAGCGCGCAGGCCTCTCCTGAGCAGCTTGCACCTGCCACATTCCTGGCCAGACACCTAGGTGACAGACCGCGGGTCTCCTATGTGAGACTGATGCGTTCTTGCACCACACAGCCATAGTGAGGGCTCCATTCGTGTGCCAAGAGGATGTTTTGCCATCGTCCTTAAGTAGAACAGTGTCCTCCAGTCCCTGGGAGGGATGAAGAGGATCTGTGCCCAAGTCTTGTGAGGGTGTATGTCTGTCTTTCTGTCTCTCTGTGTGTGTGTGTGTGTTCATGTTTCTGAAAACTCCAGAAGCAAGGTAGTACAGTTGAGGTGAGCTGCCCACCTGACCTTCCTACCCACCTGTATTTCCGGTAGCCATGAGAACAAAAGGCCTTGACTACTGCTTCAGTGTTCACAAGTCTCTGGCAACAGAAGGGAGCCCACAGGAGTTCTCAGGGGAATATGATCCTGTTAGGTCTGTCTCTGGGCCAGAGCTTCAAAACCCAGAGTCTTTCTGGGATCTGCAGGGTGTGCCTCCTGTGAGCCAGTTGCTGTCAGAGGCTTGGGAAGTAGTGGTGTACTGGCTAGTTTATGTCAGTTTAACATAAGCTAGAGTTATCTGAGAAGAAGGAGCCTCACTGAGGAGACAACCTCACTGGACTGGCCTGCGGGCAAGTCTGTGGTCCACTTCCTTTACTGGTGAATGATGTGGCAGGGCCCAGTTCATTGTGGGTAGTGCCACCTCTGGGCTCGTGGTCCTGGGTTAGATAAAGCTGGCCATGGGGAACAAACCAGTAAGATGTTCCTCTATGGCTCTTCCTTTTTTAGTTCTGCCTCAAGGTTCTTGCCCTGACTTCTCTTGGTGATGTACTGTTACCTGGAAATTAACATGAAATAAACCTTTTCCTCCCCCATATTGCTTTTGGTTACCGTGTTTTCTTTTATCACAGCAACAGAAACCCTAAGATAAGTAAGTCAGTGTGGTTTTGGTGGCAGGGAGTCTGGGCAGAATGGCTGCTGGGGTGCTGGCCAAGGTGAGGTTGTGAATGGATGTGGGACGGCTGTTAGCCAGTGAGAAGAATGGATGGACTGCAGGTGCAGTCACCCTCCCAGGGGAGCACATGGGTTCAGGAGTGGGTGGTTGGGCTGGAGTATCTTTGTAGTACTAAAGGCTAAGTAAGCAAATTAAATAATTGTGTGGGTGTTATGACATGTGCCTTCAGTTCACAGCACTCAGGGGACAGAGGCAGGTGGGTCTCAGTTTGGGGCCAGCTAGGGCTACAAGAGACCCTGTCTCAAAAGAATGTCATCTAGACAGAAGTGGTGGCACACTCCTATAATCTCGGCACTGGAGAGGCCGAGGCAAGAAGACGGTAACAAAAAGAGATCCAAGCTGGCCTGATCTTCAGAGGGAGACCCTGTCCTAAAAAATGAACACAGCTGGGGTGATGCCTTGCTGGTATAGCAGTAGCTGTGCAAGCCAGACAATCCAATTTTAATATTTGGAACACTTCAAAATCCAGATGTGTACACCTCTAATTCCAGCACTCAACTGAAAGATGGGAGGTAGAGCCAGAGTTTCCCTGGGAGCTCTTAAGCCAGCGAGCCGGGAGTACATGGTGGCAGAAAGAGGAGAGAACCAGCACCAGTGAGATGGAAGTCAACCAACTCCTGTGAAAGTACATAGGCACATGCACATGCCCACCCCAACAAAAGAACCAAAGGCACCAGGTGAGATGGCTCTGGGCAAAGCCCTTCATGTTGAGTCTGATGACCGGAGCTCCATCTTCAGAGCCTGCGGTGAGCAGAGCACTGGCTTCAGCATGATGCTCTAGTACACGGGAATAATGGGGAAAAATCCAGAATACTGGGCAGTTAAAGTTAGGCAGTGGCTAGAGTTCTAAGTTTTTGAAGGTGTAAAACATAATATATATTCTAAAACATTCCGGGAGAACCACTGGTTATGGTTTGAATCCATAATGTCCTCAAAGACTGAGTCCCCTAGTGGTATAGGTGCTTTGTGGGAGGTTCTGTTTTGAAAGCTTTTTTTCTTAACAAAGGTGGTTATCTTGATGAGGGCCTTGTTCCTTGGGCTTCCTCTTCCTCCTTGGCCAGCTAGCCAATCAGATTTTGTAAAGAGCCTGCCAATGAGCCTCCTGAGCCTGAATTAAAGGACAGGCCCCCTTGCCCGTGTATACACAACCCCGCATGGATTTTGGTATGCCTTTTTTTACAAACGGAAAGTGCTTTGTTGGTTACTTTCACTATGTATCTTCCCTTGTGCAGCACTGAACTTGTTTTCTAACTGGTACCCTCAGAGCCAGAAGAGGGGGTCCAATGCCCAGAGCTAGAGTTAAAGACAGCTGTGAGCCACCATGTGGGTGCTAGCAACCAAACCCCAGGTTCTCTGCAAAAACAATAGATGTTCTTCTGAGCCATTTCTCCAGTCCTACTTGTGAGCTCTTGATAGAAGTTTTTATTGTTGTTTTGCCAGACATGGAAGAAAATACCCATAATCCCATGAGACAGAGGGATGGCTGTTTGAGGTAGCTGGTGGTCACATAGCAAAATTCAGGAAGGAGAAAACAGGATTGCAGGAAGGTAGGCTACACCCCTCAAGGCCATCTTCAGAGTTCCTTCTCGGCCAGTCATGCAGGTGACCCGTATAAGTAGGGTCCTTAAAGCCAGTAAAAGAAGCAGAGACAGCCCTTCTTTCTGCTGTTAGGAGTCCCATAAGAGGACCAAGCTACACAACTGTAACACATATGCAGAGTGTCTAGGTCAGTCTCATGCGGGCTCAGTATCTGTGAGCATATGTATGTATTTCTAAATATAAATACAATGTGCTCAGTCTGCATAATATTACTTGGGTTATATGTGATTTCATGGTTGACTACTCGGTAGGGAATATCCAATTTGAGGACTCTTTGCAAGGCCGAAGTTTCATTTTAAGTTTTAATGATTATGCCTGAGAGATCCACGAAACAAAATGCCTCTGATTTGCAAGCTCCTTGCTCAAGGACAGAGAGTTCCTGAAATGCTGGAGGCTGCAGTTTGTGGGAGATAACAAACCACATGTTTTCACTCCCTACACAAGTTTGTTTGACCCGTCTGCACCAGACGTGTGAGCATGCGTGAGCGGGAGGTTCACAGGCAGGAAACACATCAGGATGAACACTTGCCTCCGATTGGATGCAGGCTGGAGGTACGCCAGAATGTATGTTTGCCCCATTGTACCTGATGGGAAATGCAATGAATTACAGGTTTTCCTTCTTAAGCCATAGCAAACCATGACATGGGGGTCATTTCCAGGAACCTGGGTATGGGCCTGGCCAGTGCCCACTTACCTGGCCAGTATTTAATTAAAGTTTTCTTCAAATTTGGCTTTAAATTGTGGTAGTGAAGCCGGGTGGTGGTGGCACATGCCTGCCTTTAATCCCAGCACTCAGGAGGCAGAGGCAGGCGGATCTCTGTGAGTTCGAGACCAACCTGGTCTACAAGAGCTAGTTCCAGGACAGGCTCCAAAACCACAGAGAAACCCTGTCTCGGAAATAAATAAATAAATAAATAAATAAATAAATAAATAGTGGTAGTGATCTTATTCTCGATCAGTGGGGTTAATATCTTCTCTGAGGAAAACTGTCTCCCACTCTGAACATTTCTTAGCTGCATTTAAGGTGCCATGAGATTCCCCCCCCCTTCCTTGTTAGCATATCAATTGCTGTTCTTGTTCAGATTTTGTTCAGGCAGCCCTGTTGACGAGACGTCAGGGGTGTAGCTTCTTGGAGATGAAACCTTACTGCAGATTTCCTGTTCCTCTGTCTCTAACAATTCTTCCTCTCCCTTTCCTGCAGGGATCCCATGGAACTTAGGTGCAGTAGTTGTGATGTAGATGTAGCAATTAGGGCTGGAACCACATGGTTGCTTGTTCTTTGCAATTTGATCAGTTGGGGCTTTCTGTTATGGTTTCTGTCTCTCACAAGGAGAGGCTTCTGTGATGAAGGGTTATTTTTATTTCTTATTTGTTTATTTTCCCAAAGATTTATTTGTTTTTATTATATATGAGTGTTTTACTTGCATGTTAAGTGCACTGTATGCATGCCTGGTGCCTGTGGAGGCCAGAAGAGGGCGCTAGGTCCCTTAGATTGGTTGTGAGCTGCAGTGTAGGTTCTGGGAACTGAATCCCCATCTTCAAGAGCAGCAAGTGTTCCTAAGCATTAAGCATTTTCTCTGTTCTGAATAATTAACTCGCCGGGCGGTGGTGGCACACGCCTTTAATCCCAGCACTTGGGAGGCAGAGGCAGGCAGATCTCTGTGAGTTCGAGACCAGCCTGGTCTACAAGAGCTAGTTCCAGGACAGGCTCCAAAGCCACAGAGAAACCCTGTCTCGAAAAAAAAAACAAAAACAAAAACAAAAACAAAAAACTCTTGACGATCTGCATTTAAGCTAGGAAAGTTTTAGCAGGGTTTGGTGGCTCATGTCGTTAATGAAAGGCAGAAGCAGGTAAATCTGTGAGTTTGAGGCCAACTTGAGCTACAGAGTGAGTTCTGGGACAGCCAGAGCTATTACACAAAAAAACCTGTTTCAAAACCAAAACAAAAATTAGTTTTCTTAGAAAAAATGGGGGGGGGGGGCAACAAACAAATAAACCCAGATGGGGAATTGGTAATTTTGTGTTCTTTTTTTTTTTTGTATGGACGCTTCTTACCCTGCTCTGCACT
Organism: Alexandromys fortis; assembly: GCF_014885135.2. Lineage (NCBI taxonomy): Eukaryota > Metazoa > Chordata > Mammalia > Rodentia > Cricetidae > Alexandromys > Alexandromys fortis. The sequence goes on along the minus strand of NW_026067969.1, from coordinate 2,387,570 downwards.
GGAGTGGTTATACTCTGAGAGCACCCTTCAAGTACCAAGTCCTCTAGTGACATTCCAGCGCCAGTTGTAAGAAAGTTCACCAGTTCCTGGTGACATAGTTGGCTTTACCAGTGCTGCTGCTGCTGCTGGGGAAGGCACTGAGATCCGAAGACCATACCAAGGTCTTGCCATGATACTGGTACTTCAGAGGTGAGGTACAGTCAAGACCTGGGAGGGAGTTTTTATTAGAGATTGAAAGTAGGAGATAGATAGATAGATAGATAGATAGATAGATAGATAGACAGACAGACACTTCAAGAGAGTCACAGCCTCTAGAATTTTGGGTAGCTCTGTCTTACAGTCAAACTTTCATACTTTAACAGAAAGGAAGATTATTCGTGAGCTGAGATGGGAAGAAAGGCAGAAAATTCAGCAATTTCCCCTTAAGATTTTTTCTGTCTTCACATTGATATTCAGATGTGTCACAGTGTCAGTGCATGATGGGGACAATTCACAAGACTAAGTGTATGAAGACGCCATTATGAGAAAGCAAAGCAAAAGATAGTTAGTGGCAAGGCATCTCAGTTGGCCATGTTGTCCCACTTGGTTTTGGGTAGTCTTTTCTTCACTGTCACTGGGGTTTTAGAGCTAAAGTCTAGGCACAGCTATCTGACCTAATGCATTAATTAACAAGATGAATCATAATGAAAAATAGAGAAGAGTTTTACTCAGTGCAGCCACACTGGGAAGATAGAAGGGCCCAGTGATCCCCACGCCCTCCTTCAGGATAACCATCAAGAGGTTTGGTTTGAGGAGATGAAACAATTAAGCCAAACTGACCAAGGTGCAGTCTCACAAAAATGTTATCTCAGCTCCAGTCCTGCGAAGAGGTCTGATGGATTGTTACTCTGTTGGTAGCTGAAGACAGACCAATCTGGTTTCTACACAATGATTACTTATGTTCCAGAGTAATTGTGCCCTCTGGGGATTGTGGGGGATTTATCCTGTGAGGGTTTGCTCTTCCTGGAACCCACAGTAACTCCAGAGGGAAGGGTTAAAGGCACTTTATGCCTAGTGTGGTGTGCACACCTTTAATCCAACACTTACGAGGCAGAGGCCGGTGAATCTCTGGGAATTCAGGGAAGTCTGGTCTGCATAGCGAGTTCCATGGCAGCTAGGGCTATATATAGAGACTGTGTCTCAGAAGAAACAAACCAAACTGTTAGGAATATTTTCCTAATGCGAGCTCTCCGCCGACACAAAATCCCAATCAAGCCAAATCAAAACAAGCCAAATTAAGAGATATCCAGGTTTAATGGGAGTTCTGCACTCTCCGGTGGCCCCCGAAGACCACATGTTCCTCTTTTGGGAGTTCACTTAAATATTCTGTGGGAGTGGTACTGAGGGCTCACCCCCAGGGAGGGGTCAGGACCTGGCCTGCTGGGATTTGGAGTCCAGATGGCTGACTCTCAGGGTCAGGGGGCTGGGATATTCGCTCCCAACTTAACACAATCAACCAACCAAACTAACAGAAAAAGATGATGTAGCTCTGTGCCTTCAGCCCAAGTGAGGCCAAGACAAGGCAGAGGAGCCAGGATTTCATCTTGTGTTCAGTTACCTTGTGTGCCTAAGAGCGTGGTCAGGACTTTTAGCAAAAAGTTTTTTAGCACATCGTTGGTTCAGTTCTGTTCTATCATCCACATGGGGCTGAGGCAACACAGCTCTGAGATGACATCAGCCACTGGCCACCTCACGGGTTTCTTTGTGTCATATGCCTGTTGTTACAGCCAATTCTCAACTTGATTTTTTTTTTTTTTTGGAAATGGAAAAGAAATGTGCTCTTTCCACCAGAGAGCCTTGCCTTTAAAGTGTCAAGCAGGCTTTTAAATCTGGGCATCTTTTGTCTCAGGTTCACTCTTCCTGCAGGGTCCTGTCGTCTCAAAAAGCTGTGAATTCTGGACAGGTTCCTATCCTAACATTTGTCTAAGATCAGAGCATGCGTGCAAGGTTGCATCCTGTTCTCAAGTGTAATTGTACGTCGCTTATCAATTGTCCTACTTTTAAGCTTTTGTTTGTATTTTAGCAGATCACATGTGAGGCCAACTCTCACCCACATTGAAGAACAGGACCCCCTTTGTATTAGCAACAAAAACCCAGTGGATACCGGGCAGTGTTGGCACGCCCCTTTAGTCCCAGTACTAGGGAGGCAGAGGCAGGTGGATCTCTGACTCTGAGGACAGCCTGGTCTACAAAGTAAGTTCAAGGACAGTCAGGGCTACACAGAAAAACCCTGTCTCAAAAGACCAAAACAACAACAACAACAACAACAACAACAACAACAACCAAAAACCGTGTATTTTCACACACGAATATGAAGAGGCCAGAAGAGGGCATCAGATATCCTGGAGCTGTAGTCTCAGGCAGTTATGAGCTGCCTGATATGGGTATTGGTGTTAGGAAGTTTCTGACCCCTGAGAAAAGATCAAAGAATAAATCCAATTATAATTATATTTATTGATTAGCCGTTAGCAGTACAACAGCTTTCAAGACAAATCCCAGGCATGTCATGAAGAAGAGGTACGGGGTGATGGAGGAAGGTCATTGCTTAATTGTAATAAACCAACTGCTTGGCCTCATGCTTAGAACATAGATGGGAGGAGTAAACAGAATAGAATTCTGGGCGGAAGAAGAAGTGAGGTCAGACTCTGCTCTGCTCCCGGACAGACCAGACAACTCTGCTCTCTGGAGCAGAGACACCATGATGGACGGAGGCTAGAATCTTCCCGGTAAGCGCACCTTGGGGTGCTTACACAGATGATTAGAAATGGGCTAGTCCAGGTGCGAGAATTAGCCTGTAAGGGCTAGAGTTCATGGGTCAAGCAGTTCTTTAAATGAATACAGTTTGTGTGTTGTTATTTCGGGCATGAGCTAGCCAAGCGGCCGGGGTGTTGGGGACGCAGCCCCGCCGCTGCTCATATTTCAACAACGGGGAAAGGCTTTTAAAATGGGAAACCCACAAGAAGACCTTCAATATCCACACAAGCAAGCAACAATTGGTCTGTTCTGTCAAGGTAAGTGTCAAAATAGTATTCGGGTATCTGTGTAAGCAAGTTACAAAAATTAAAAATGCAGTTAGTCATATCATAACAAGTAGATGGTCATGGCTATGGATTTCAATGGGGGGGAGGTCACCGATTCAGGGTTACTTGGAAGTTATTTTCTGGGATCTGGAGTCAGAGGCAAACTGTTAGTGGATACTAAGATGGCTGCCCAGCAAAATGGAGTTTCTTTATCCATCACACTAAGAAACAAGCTCAGGCCCAGTGGGAGAACAGGAAGTGCTTTTAATTGCTGAACCACCTCTCTCAGCCATACCCCTTGATTAGTAGGGTTTGGGTTATTTATGGAGTAAAGAAGCCTAGAAGTCTGAGGCTTGGGAAAGATGAGGCGAGGAAGGGGAATTAATTTGGGGTCTGTAAATAATCAAATATTACAACATTCTACAGAATACATCTAGAAAACCAGAAAACGGGCACTAGCACTCTAGGGGTGGAATTTATAACCGTATGATTTCAAAATGCTGTGTGAAGGTCAGGGGACAACTTCCCAGAGTCAGTTTTGTTCTTCTGATGGTTGTGCAGTTTAGGGCCAGGGTATTCTCATCCTTGGCCAGAAACGGAAACATCTTTGGTTTTGTCTTATCTGCAAGTCCAGAGTCAAGGACGGGAGCTCTGATCTTTGTGGGATTTTTTTGTTTTGTTTATTTGTTTTGTTTTTTTTTTTTTTTCAGACAGGGTTTCTCTGTAGCTTTGGAGCCTGTCCTGGAACTTGTTCTGTAGACCAGGCTGGCCTTGAACTCACAGAGATCTGCCTGCCTCTGCTTCCTGAGCCAGAGATTAAAGGCATGTGCCACCATCACCTGGTGGGATCTCTGATCTTACAGCCCCACAGGCGAGCACCCTTGCTTTGAGGTTGTATGTGAGGGTGTAATAAAAACTCCAGCCACCAAACCCTTTTGGTGAATGCTGGGAGGTCTGGATTTTCATGGTGGAAATGGATTCTATCTATCCCCCCTGTTTCAACTCATCTCCTAAGTAGTTCTAGGCTCTCAACTTTTGAGTGAAGAGTGTTGCAGTAGTCTTGGGGACCCCTGAAGACAGATATCAGGGCTCAGCTGAGGACCACTAAAGAAAAGCTATTTCCTCCTGTTTAAAAAAAAAAAAAAAAGAAATTCATCTCAGGTCTTGGGTGGAGACATGATATTCTGATTTGCCCCCAAGATTAAAATATCAAATACTATTGTCTTCTCTTTCAAGAGTTAATTTAGCTGAGCCTACCAAGAGACCACCCTTCAGAAAGACTGATTCACCCTAAGCCATTCTAAGTATGTGGAATCTCTAGCTTGGGCCCATTCCAGATCCTGTCCTCGGGGTGCCAAGCAAAGGGATCCTCCCCTGGAGTTGCCTCCAGACTATGCCCCTGAAAAAGCCGCTGTTGGTGGTTCCACCCCTGGAGGGCATTACTCCCCCCCCCCCATTCATGTAAGTAAATCTGGCTGGCGGCCAGATTTTGTAATTTAAGAATAAACCCCTTGATATTGATTTAAAAAAGTAAATTGTTTACAATGTTAAAACTTGGTTTTGCCTTCTACCGATTAGGATTATGCTCTAGGTCCCAGGACCACAAAAGACTAGAGACTAAAATATTCCTTCTCATCTTGCCCTTGCTAACATTGGTAAGCTGTAGCTGGTTGGGTAAACTGTATATCCAGATTTAACCTTTTTGTCTAACTTAGATATACCTGACAGGTATTGGTACCCTGATCCTCAAATGCCTTTACAGATCTGAGAGCGTGGCATTTAATAAAAAGAAAAAAAACTTCTTATAATAGAGACACGCCAGCTCCTACAGCATCCTCTGTCTCCAAGAAGACACATGGCCACAGAAGAACTTCCACCTGTAGGCTAGTTTTGGATGGAACAAATTCAGCCACACAGCGACAAAATTGCCTTTAACCTCATCAGCTGCATGGGCCCGCCTGGACTGGATGACAGAACACGGGGGATCGATTGTCTCATCCTGCCAAGACAGGTAGATCAAACCCTACCCCCACAGGAAGATCTGTCAGGTCTCCTGGGCTTAGCAGCCAAAGTCAAGTACTGGTTCTGAGACTGGTGTTCATCACAGACCATGGAGAGACTTGGGAGTGCTTGGGTAGCTGGAAAAACTCACTTCTGCTCATTTACTTCTCCCTCTCAGATCTCTCTGATGACATTTGATGACTCAGGGTAGCTCATTAGTTTATTAGTTAAGTTTCCTGCTAAAAGTACAGAGAGGAGTGCCTCTTCCACAGGCTTCATAGCCCAGATGTAAATTCAGAGGATCAAACGTTTAAAATGCCCTCTAATTGTCTTCTAAAGTGTTCATGCCTTTTAACCTAAAGCCTTAGCCTTTTGCTACAACATCAAGATATAAATCTATTACAGTTGTTTTACAGACACCTTCAGGTTTCCGGGAAAAGAGTTCTGCTACTGCATCAAGAAATCTGGTCTGGTAAAAACTATCAGTTCTCCAGAGGTTATTTTGACCTCATCCATTTTTGAGCATATTTTACAGGTTTGTTCCTCAGGCCTGGGTCAAGACCAACCTATAGAGGCCCCTCCAGATAACACCAGCACCTGCATCAGCTCCTGGGACTTCACCGTTGGTGCCACCTCTCCAGGCTCAAATGGGCATGTACCCAGCAACTGGACTCTCGTTTTAAAGGGCATATCTGCTCTCATGTCTCGTCCATTCACCTGTGCCTCTCTGTATAACCAGGGCACTTCTCTGTCCCATTCTTTATGTCAGTTCCCTTCCCTTGGCTAGCCCCGTTCATAGGGCCATTAAAACAATCTGTTTTTTCTTCTAGCAACCTGCCTTTTCAGGTCCCTCAAGAAACGGATGCCTGAAATCTCCAGGATGGCAGTTAACTAACTGAATGCTTCTCCACACACATTCCACTGAGTGTGAGCCCACTGACTCCTGACTCCCCCTCCCCACATTGTCCCTTGTTAGCAGGAAGAAGCCAGTCTTGAACCAGTGCCTCTATACCCAAGGAGTCTGGGATGTTTAGGTGGAAGATGTTTATTGGCATCTGTATCTACCCAAAATGGTTAGGATGTATGGAATCTCCAGCTCGGGCCGTTCTGTACCCCACCCTCATGATGCCAAGCTATGGGACTCTCTCCCCCGTAGCTGCCTCAATCCAGACTGCCCCTGAGAAAACCCACCATTGGCGGCTCCACCCCAGGGGTAATTAAAAAGCCCCCTTCTTGCGGGTTCTCTTGGTGGTCTTCTCAACTTTCCCTGGGTTCATCCAGAAATGCTTTGCTCAGAATAAACCTGGATTTATTAATTTGGTGATTGATTTACTACATTAGTGGCAGCAGGTTTCCAGTAACCAGGAATTCAGCTTAACACTAAGGAGGGGGGAGGAATAATTATCATCTTAATGAGAGAATTTCTTGTTTTCCCCAGAAAATTTACCCTTGGTACTGAAAGACCCTCGAAGAGGACTTCCCTCGAGAGGAGACTCCCCTGAAGCCAAGGAACAGGCCGAGACCACACGGATGCAAATAGCAAGAGGTTTATTAGGTGAACACAGGTACCTGTGGGCGGCAAAGTCTTTCGGAGGACTTGCGCGCCTGCAGACTGGGGGGAGGTCTTTTTATAGGGAAGAGGGCGACAAAAAGCAAATTACAGAAGCAGACGCGTGGTTATTGGTCTGATTAGAATGGGGCAGGGAGCATAAGTGGTTTTTCCTTTCCCAGCACAGATGTTTGGCAACAGACATCAGTTGTATAGATCACAAATATCCTGCTTTGCAGCCAGGGGCCCTGACCTCACTCTTCACTTACATTTGTTTGTCAAGAGCCTTGTGAAATGACGTTACAGCAGCTAAGCTGGGATCTTTCATAGGGGGAATTGTTCCTTCTGTAAACTGCTGATATTCTAAGTTTGGCACATGTGGTGACTATAGGCATCCTGTTTCCCTAGGCAAACGGGATGTTCTCATGAGAGCCGGCTAGCTGTAGGTCCTGAGGGGGTCCTGAGGGTCTTAAGCAAACAGGATGTTCTCATGAGAGCCAGCTAGCTGCAGGTCCTGGGGGGGGGGTCTGTAGGGTCTTTCAGTACTATAATTATAGTATTTCCAACATGTGACTGTTATGCCCAAATCTGCGAAGTCCCCCAAAAGCCAACAAGGAGACCGAGTCCCCTGTGTAAAAGCAAAGAGCCTTTATTTTATGCAACTTTGCAAACTCTGTCTCTCCGCATGTTCAACGTATTGGAATAGACAGAGAGCCCCGAGCTCAGTTAGAGTTGGGTTTTTATAGTAGTAAATGTGGGGGTGAGAGGTTTCTGAGGTTCAAGACCCCTGATTGGCTGACATTTGTCTAGAGGTGTCTTGGTGTGTGCTGGCAGGTGATTCTTTCTACAGCATTGGAACACTAGGCATTTCCTTTGGATGGTCTGTTCTTGGGTGGTGCTCAGGTAATCTTAGTTTATGGTCCTTTCTGCAACCAGGTATTGCTTCAGGGTAAACTACTGAGACTTAGGCCTCCTTAAACTTATCGATGGCTGAGTCCTACACTGGCAGGTGATTATGGTTGGAAGTAAAGAACTTCCTTTGGGTGATTTGTTCATATTTAGCTTATCATGGCTGGTTCCTACATTTCCCCCTTCACAAGCACCGCTGCCAAAACCCAATCTTAGGTCCTGCGTGCCCCTGGTTTTAAGGAGGTATGGAACTACTTAAATTAATAAATCTATTCATTCACCACTCTAGACCTAGTATATTAACAGGCATTATAGGGAGTTATCTTGTCCCCATGCCAGGGAGTTCCCCCTTGTCTCAGCCTTTCAATCTATTTTGGGAAGGGGGCATGGGATGACGTGTTCTTTTCTGCAACTACTTCAAGCTGACATTGGGGCATTGTTATTCAGGCCCAAGCAGGTTGAAAGGCTAGCCAAAGGTAGGGAGGAAATTTAGGCAATGGGCACTCATCAGACTTTGTTGCAGGGACAGGGATTGTTCATGTTCATCTCAGCTGGACCGGTCCACATCAGCTGTCAGGAAGTCCAGGGCTCACCGCTGTCACGAGCCATTTCCCCCCTAAAAATCATTACAGAAACCATCATCCTGGGGAGTCTGCAGGGAACCTCACACCAATAATTATGTTCTATTGAGAACCTGCCTCACATCCAATTAACTGTTAATCTGTTAGCAGAACACGCCTCACATTCCAGCTATCCAGGGAACCAGGTGTGGCAACTTGTGACTTCCTGGCTTACCTCCTGGCCTACGTGACCTGGAACACGCGGCAAGAATCCAGTTTCCCTGCCCCTCAAAGTCCTCATCCCGGGCCTATATAAGCAGCAACCATGACCCTAATAAACCGGAGGCTTTGACAAATCTGCTTGGCCTCCTTCTTCTGTCTTAGCTCATTCCCTTCCAGGTAGCGCCCCTCCGAGACCCTGGAATAACTGATTGCAGGGTGGGTTACAAACCCCTAGACTGAGTGACCCACCCAACGCAATCGACACACCGCTATTCAGAGCAGGTTGTAGTCAGCAACTGATGCTGTTGTGCCCAGATTACGACCCCCAGAGAGAGACCACCAGAGAGGCCCAGACTGTAGTAAGCAAGGTTTAATCAGCATAATATAAACATGTTTGGAACTCCTCTCCATCCCCGTTGTAGTGAGGTAGAGAGGAGTTGTATCTCCTCTGTAGGGTAAGCTTTTTAAAGGCATAACTACAAAGAGAATCTTTGAAGCTGCTTTGGCACAGGTACAAGGACTTTTGCTCCCTCCCATTTTGTTAAGTCAGCTTTCTCCTTGTTCTTAGAGCACAGCCACTGTTCTTGAGTTAGGCCATCTTTATCAGCCTGTACCAGGTGGCTGGCTGGGCTGAGCTAAGTGACCTTGTGATAGGGGAAGGCCACTCTCTTCCTAGGAAAACATTCTGCTAGGAAATTTCTTCTCACCCCTTTGAGAATAAGGGATGAGGGTTCCACAATGCTTAGATGCCTCTGCCAGCCAAGTGGAAGCCTATTGAGATAAGTTTAAACTCGGAACAGAAATTAAAATTTATGTACTTAAAGAAAAACCCATATTGTAGAAAAAGAGCAGATAACAGTATCTGTAAACAGAAGGAATAGATTCATATGTTTGAGTCCTAGAAAAAAACTACAGATTTTGGTTAGAAGCATGTATACTTTCCTGCTGTCCAGAGAACCAACCATGTATGGTAGCTTTAGAATGAGCTAACAAGTCGCTAAAGCTTTGTGGAAGGATCTGGATACCTTTTGCTGTTAAACTGACATTATAACTGCCCTAGCCATTAATACTATCTGAGGTCTCAGAAGGATAAAAAAGTATATCTGAGTACAGACCAAATAGTTTCCAAGTCTATTAAAAAATGACAGGGACCAGAGTCCATACACAGTTAGTCATACCCAGGTCTCCATAGCACTGGAGGCAGAAATATCCAGAACAGCAGTCTTACTGTCTCAGCCAGGCCCATAAGGTGAATATTTTTCCTATGGAAAAGGGACATGGAAAAGACTGACCTTATTTTATCTAAGCAAAAGTGGTGCAATCTATTCTCCAATGTCCTGCTGTTTGTTCAGCCTGGGCTGGGTCCTGGCAGCAGGTGAGCAGGTATTATACTCGGGCACCTTACCCAGTGATCAGCGTCATCATAATCCAGGTGGAGACATCATGGTGTCCCATAATTCTTCTTTGGAGACCTTGGGTTGAAAGACCCTACAGACCCCCTCCTCAAAACCCGCAGCAGCCAGCCTGCTCTCGTAAGAACATCCCATGTGCTTGAGAGAGCAGGATGAGATAGGATGACTGCAAGGCAGGATATCAATAAGATAGGACATCAACAAAGCAGGTTGACTGCAAAACAGGGTATCTATAAGATAGGAACAGGATGACTTTTGCTGACACCCATGCAGAGAGAGGAAACCATTCATGCCCCCGCCTCATTCCGATAACCACGCTTTTGCTTCTGTAAACTTGCTTTTTGCTCTTCCCTATAAAAAACTGGCCCTCCAGTTGGCAGGCGCGCAAGTCCTCCGAAAGACTTTGCTGCCCGCAGGTACCTGTGTTTACCGTCTCGGCCTGTTCCTTGGCATGGGGAGGTCTCCTCCTGAGAGAAAGTCCTCTTTGAGGGTCTTTCAGGGTTACTGCTAGGATCTTGGAATCTCTGTCTAATACAATAAGCTTTTTAATCATTATTTTAAATGCCATATTCTGCAAATCTCTGAAATATGAGGGTTGCCTAGGTATGTCTGATTAGACAAACTTTGTTTCTCATTATTTGTTTTAAGTTTGACTTTGAAAACATATACAGGGAACTAAATAAGGCTATTCCTGTAACTAATCATATCAGCACTTTAAGGATGACTGACTAACTTGTATTTCCTAACAGTCTATAATAAGTTAGCAGCTTTCACAAGACTAGAACTCCACACTCTAATGATTCTGAATTAAAGCTAATAAACCGAATTAGTTTTTTTTTTTTTTTTCCCCCGAGGTGGGATTTCTCTGTAGCCCTGGAGCCTGTCCTGGAACTAGCTCTTGTAGACCAGGCTGGCCTCGAACTCACAGAGATCCACCTGCCTCTGCCTCCCGAGTGCTGGGATTAAAGGCATGCACCACCACCGTCAGACCAGAAATTAGTCATTCCGAGGGTAAACACAGAACAAGTGTATATCTAGCTGTTACTACTGTCTCCTTCAAAGGCAAGGAACAGGTCCCAGGGTGAAATGGGAACCGGAGGGCAGCTAGGAGCTAGCATTGCCCTAGGGCAAACTGAGCCCATCTATAGAACTCATCTTGGCAGGTGTGTACTAAGTTGACCTGGGAAAGCTGCCCTGGGCCCTACATTTCCCCCCCTTCAGAAGTACCAATGACAGGCTCAATCATGGGTCCTGTCTTTCCAGGGGCTCAAGGGGGTGATGCTGGGACCTCAATACCATCAGCTTTCTCCTTGTTCTTAGAGCACAGCCACTGTTCTTGAGTTAGGCCATCGAAGAGTATTGACCCATTCTTGAACAAAAGCCATCAGTTTGTTGATAAGAAGCAAGCTTATCAGGGGCCTGTTAGAGCTGGAAACAAGGTTGTTAACCAGGGAGACCAGCTCAGCAAGTTTTCATCCAGCTTCCTGTGAGTGTTCTGTTCCCTATCATTAACAAAGCCATTGAATCTCCAATTACCCCAGGGTGACTGACATAGAAACAATATTCTTTTCCCAGAAGAGGAGGTCCAAACCTCTAGAATGTCTGGGTGGAAAGTTCCATCCTAAGTCCCATCCCCTGGGAGTTGCCTCAGTCCAGAATCCACCTCTGAGAAAGGCCACCAAACAATGACCCCTCCCCAGAGATGCTCAAGACCACTCCCACAGGATCTGCCCCCCACCCCCACCCCCAGAGAACAAATGCAGGGTTTTCTGGTCTTTCTTCCTCTCTGGGGGTTGGAATGCCACCGGGGAGCGTTAGTATCCATTAAACCTGGGCTTTTTCTAATTCTGTTTGATTTGGATTATTGTGTCGGCGGAGAGGTTTATCAGGCTGCAAAAACTTATCAGTATGAATTTCATTGTGCTTAATGGGGTGGTTTGAAAGAGAATACCCCCATAGGCTCAGGCATTTTGAAAACTTGGTCCCCAGTTGGTGGTGCTACTGGGGAGTTCAGGAAGTGCAGCCTTGCTGGAGGAAGTGCGTCCTAAAGGGTGGGCTTTGAGACTGTAGAGCCTCATCCTGCTTCTAGTTCACTGACTGCTTTGCTGGTGTAGCAAAGGCTGAGAGCTCTCAGCTTCCTGTTCCCGCTGCCATGCCGGGCACTTGCTGCTGTGCTTTCCTGCCATGATGGGGTTATGCCCAAATCCGTGGGGTCCCCACAAAAGCCAACAAAGGAGACCGAGTCCCATAAGTAAAAGCAAAGAGCCTTGTTGTTACTCAAGTTTGCAGACTCGGTCTCTCCGCATGTCCAACATATTGGAATATCCGGAGAGCCTTGAGCTCAATTAAAATAGGGTTTTTAAGTAGTAGGGGTAGGGGTGAGAGGTCTCTGAGGTTTAGGGCTCCTGATTGGCTGACATTTGTTTAGGGGTGTCCTATTGAGGTACGCTGGCAGGTGCCTCTATCTACAGTGGTTGGATTGTCAGGCATTTCCTTTGAATGATCTGCTCTTGGGTGGAGTCAGGCAATCTCAGCCTGTGGTTCCTCCTGCATCCAGGCATTGTCTCAGGGTAAACTATTGAGACCCCAGACTCCATTTAAATTCATCAATGGCCAGAATCCCAGGTGATAATTGTTGGAAGTAAAGAGCTTCCTTTGAGTGACCTGCGCAGACTTAGCTTATCATGGCTGGCCCCCACAATGGGCTCATCTCTCTGGAACTAAATGGCAAAATTAACACCTTCCTTAAGTTGCTTTTGGCCACTGTGTTTTATCACAGCAACACAACGGAACAGTAACTTCTACAGTTAAAAATACATCACGGTTTATAAAGATGTGAGTTTGGGGAGTGGGGCAAGGCGACCCTTCCTTCACACTTTGTTACCTGAGTCACACAGCAGAGGCCTGACTCTGGGGCACAACTGACTGGACTGGTATGCTCATCCCAAGTGATGAACTGGTGAGGAAACTGGTGGAGAATTGGGGAAAAGAGCAGTAATTCCACTGGAAGACAGGCCTGAGGGTATTGGTAGCAGCCTTGAAGTTTGTAATTGGGGAGAGAACAGGGCAAATTCAGAGTGGGGGGGGAATCAAGGTCCTGGGTGAGGAGGATAGCCATTAGGCTGAGGAAAATTGTTTCTACTCAGTGGACAGTCTCAGTTTGCTTCATATTTGTATGTGATCATGGAATCCAAGCTGAGCTGGGAGGGAGAGCAAAGAAGCAAAACCAATCAATCAGATACAGACACATGAAGACAGCAGTAGCCGGGCACTACTAGCAGTGGTTTCCTGGCCTTGCTTGCAGGGGCCTCCAGTCAGGGAAAGCTGGGCCCTCTGCTACACTGCAGGAAAGAATATCAAAGTGAGGGGGCTGGAGAGATGGCTCAGTGGTTAAGAGCATTGCCTGCTCTTCCAAACGTCCTGAGTTCAATTCCCAGCAACCACATGGTGGCTCACAACCATCTGTAAAAGAGGTCTGGCGCCCTCTTCTGGCATGCGGACATGCACACAGACAGAATATTGTATACATAATAAATAAATAAATATTAAAAAAAAAGAATATCAAAGTGAGCCAAATGAAGTCAAGTTAGTGAGTTTATGTTGGAGGAAGATAGCTGATAGACCCAACCGGGCTGTAGCCGGCCAAGCTCGAATGAGCATGCGCTGTAGTAACTTTCCCCTTGGACCAACCTGGAGTCTGCTGTGGTGGCTAGAGACTGCTAACATGTTCTTATTTCCCCACCTATACTTCCTGCCTGGCCAATTAGTGTTTATTTAAAACATGATTAACAGATTACAAATCCTCCCACACCACTTCCCGGTACCTCAACCATGAGACTAAAATCTCATAAAGCTAAGGAATGGGCTGGATCCAGATGTCAAAGCCACAGCTTTAATCTTACCCATATTGCTTAATAAATTAAAGACAAAAAGGAGAGATATACAGTAAAAAAAGATTTTAAAAAAATCCTCTAAATGGTTTACTATGTGTTAAAAATATATGCTGGCTTGAGAAAAAAGGTTAAAGTTCTTAAAATTAAAAAAAAGAGAGTAGTTGGGTGTTGTGACACACATCTTTAACCCAATGCCTGCGAGACATTCCTTTCAAGTATGCCAGTCCCTACCATCAGAGGAGAGTATCATAGGTGTCAGGGTACATACTCTCAAATCCTGGAGGACTGTGGATAGATGATTAAAAAAAAAAAAGACCATTCAGCCAACTGTTCCCAAATGCTTGGGACAGCAAAACCATCTTCACCCGCTGTATCCCAGTGACAGTTCCAGGATAGCTCTCTTCCGACTTGATTCAAAACACTATTACTGTTGTACACGGTTTGCTATTGAGTGGCCACGAGGCCAGGAGAATGTAGGGTAGCTTCTGATAGCACCCAATGACATTGTAGCACTCATCCTTGTCCCTGATTGTCCCCAGGATGGATTGGCAGATGCATCCTAAGATTCCCCTAGACATGGAGTAAAAGGGCTCCCAGCACCCAAATGGTACTTCATGATATCTTTAACTCCAGTTCCAGGGGATCCAGTGCGGTCTTCTGGCTTCCGTGAACACTAGTCATGCATGTGGTGTACAGACACACATACAAGAAAAACATACATACACATAAAATAATTAAAAAAGAATACAAGGAGGGGTTAATGGGGTCCTATCCTTCCCTCGGAATTTATATGTTGTTACTGGTTGACAGGTGAGAGAGAAAGAGAGAGAGAGAGAGAGAGAGAGAGAGAGAGAGAGAGAGAGAGATTTCTTCAGTGCTGTAACCACTGATAAAGTGCTCATTGCTTCTGTGAATGAACTTTCACCCATGCTTCTATAAGCAATCCTAATTCATACACACACACACACACACACAGGATATGAATGTAGCAGGGGGTTAGATGGGAGGACGAATGGATCAGTAGGAGTGGGAGGGGATGATGGTATAACAGAGATGTGAATGTGATAAATCACATTGTGCATATATACATAATTATATACATAATGAGACCCACCATTATGTATAACTAATATATGCTAATAAAAGTCATTTTAAAAAAGAACAGGCTTGGTGGTCTCTAGTCTGGTCCAGCTCATGGCCTATCAACAAGTCATAAAGATGAAAGTGACATAACAAGACATGGTGGCCATCAGCTAACTGGCTTCAGGTGCTTCCTTAGTAGGGGAGTTTCGTCTTCTCTTTTTGATGGTGGTTCCACTTTCAAATGATCTTGCAATAACGTATTTCTGTGTCTTGTCCCTTGGTATCTTTCTAATTCTAAAAACCAGTGAGTGGGGACCCTACACCTTCCCAAGGCAAAGAGAGACGAATATTAAGGAAGCATGTGGACAAGGCTGTCACTCTGTCACCGTTGTTGGAGAGTTCTGTCCTCTGTGTATAGCAGCTACAACCTTCATCAGAGCAGCTTGCAAGAGACTCCAAAGATCAGGTTTGTCCATGGATGATGTTCCTGCATGGAAGAGATGCGATCCTCACCAGAGATTCTGGCCAAGCCCCCTCTACCGCCTAGCCAGTCTGCTGTGGGAGCCATCTATTATGCGGCAATTTCCTCTAGTTGAGCAATTCCCTCTGGGAAGGATTGAAAAGCTCAGAAAGTAAACAAGGTCACATGTCTGGGAAAAGGAAACTTGGATGATTCTGGAAGGCTCCTTCCCGTCTTTTTAAAAGGAGTAAATAGCCGTTGGAGGAGACTATCAGATCAGCCAGTCCACAGAGAGAGGACAGTCTCTGACTGGAGAGCTGCCTGTAAACTTGAGAGAGCACCAGGGCTGCAGCCTTCTTGAGTTGTCACCGTGTTGGGTGGGCTTTCGGTAGGGCAGTTGGTTTTTGAGTCTCCCCTGCTCCTGTATGTAGCCCCTCATCCATACTCCTGTTAGGAACCCCAGTAAAATATGCTTGCTCACCATGGCTTGCTCAGCCTTTCTTCTGTAACACAGGGCCATACACCTAGGGATGGCAATGCCCATAGTAGGCGGGGCCCTCTTGAAAGACCCTACAGACCCCCCTCAGAATCTTCAGCTAGCATGCTCCCGTGAGAACTTCCTGTTTGTTTGAAAGATTTTCAGGACCAGCAGCTAGCCGGCTCTCATGAGAACATCCTGTTTGTTTGAGACCCTCAGGACCCCCTCAGGACCTGCAGCTAGCCTGTTCTCATGAGAATATCCCGTTTGCTTAGGATAACAGGATACCTGTAGTCGGCACATGGGCCAAACTTAGAATATTAGCAGTTCACAAAAGGAGCAGTTGCCCCTATGAAAGACCCCAGCTTAGCTACTGTAATGTCATTTTGCAAGGCTTTGACAAAAAAACAAATGTAAGTGCAGGGTGAGGTCAGGGCCCCTATCTACAAAACAGAATATCTGTGAAATAGGATGTCTGCAAAACAGGATATCTGTTGCCATACATCTGTGCTGGGAGAGGAAAAACTACATGTACCCATCACATTCGAACTGACCAATGAGATCTCTGTAACCATGCATGTCTGCTTCTACTGCCCGTTTCCATATAAAAGACCCCTGCCCAGCCTGAGGGCGTGCAAGTCCTCTGAAGAGACTTTGCTACCCGCAGGTACCTGTGTATACTCAATAAACCTCTTGCTGATTGCAGCCTGTGGTTTCAGACTGTTCCTGGGGGGTCCTGGGGTCTTCTCCTGAGGGAAGGTCCTCTGGGGGGGTGTCTTTCACTCTAACCTCTCTACCACTGATCAAGAGAATGCCCTGCAGCACTGCTCCCCCCCCCCCCCAGGGTTTCTCCATAGCTTTTGGTTCCTGTTCTGGAACTAGCTCTTGTAGACCAGGCTAGCCTCAAACTCACAGAGATCTGCCTGCCTCTGCCTCCCAAGTGCTGGGATTAAAGGCATGCATCACCACTGCCCAGGAATAAATGGAATTTTTAAATGGTCTAGTAACTGGGAAAATCTAAGTATTTTTTTTTTTAATTTGTTTGTTTGTTTGCTTTTCAAGACAGGGTTTCTCTGTAGCTTTGGAGCCTGTCCTGGAACTAGCTCTGGTAGACCAGGCTGGCCTCGAACTCATAGAGATCTGCCTGCCTCTGCCTCCCGAGTGCTGGGATTAAAGGCGTGCGCCACCACTGCTGGCCCTGCAGCACTGCTTACAGGCAATCTGATGGAGACATCTTCTCTGCTGAGTCTCCCTCTTCACCTGTGACTCCAGCTTGTGTCACACGGACAAGACTAACAGCGATGCCGCCGAAAGAAAAGAGTTCTGTTCTGTTTTGTTTTTCAAGGCAAGGTTTTGCTGTATAACAGCTCTGGTTGTCCTGGATCTCGTTTTTTAGACTAACCTGGCCTCAAACTCACAAAGACCCCCTGCCTCTGCCTCCTGAGTGCTGGGATTAAAGGCATGCGCCACCACCGCCCGGTGCTTACAACCATCTGTAACCCTGGTTCTAGGGGTTGCCTCTTCTGAGCCCTGTGGGCATCAGGAATGTTTGTAGTGCAAGATGCATGGAAAACACCCATATATACAAAATGGATAAAAAGTCTTTTTTTTAAAAAAAAATGTATAAAAGATAAAATTTAATTCCACAGCTGAGCTACTTTATGAGGTCACACCTTTCCATCCATCTCCTCTCTTAAACCCCCTTCTTGCCACCACTCTCCTTATCTCCTTCGTATACCTGTGTTCTCCTGTCCCCCTTCCTTAGTAGCCCCCTCCCTATGAACATGTCCCTTTAACAAGAGCATTGCAATGGAAAAGGTGAATCAGTCAGTGGAGTACAGTGCCTCGGAGTACACCACTCTAGCCCTTTGGGCTCATGCTGTTATGAGGGAAGAGAGAAGGCTCTTGACAGAAAAAGACCTCCAGTTAAATATGGCATTGGAAGTGTGTGCCTTTAAATATTATCTAACACTCACACAGGTAGCAGTGAGGTACATAAAGGGCACCAGCAAAGCAATTCCATTATCATGTGTGTGTGTGTATGTTAGGGGCGGGGCAGGCTGCACTCTAGGGGCCAAAGGAGATGGCTGAGGCCAACCTACACAGATACAGATTAATCAAAAATGGCTGTTGGTTCAAGGGAAACAGTATTCTGCTACCCCAAGCAGACCCACGGAAAGTTATTAAGGGATTTCAGGACTCATGTCACCTGGGAAGAGACGCAGTAGCTGCTCTGGTCACTTGTGTCTCTGGAAGAAAGGGATTAAGATTGATAATCTCAGAAGTTGTCAGGGCATGCCTCTGCGTCTCTGTAGTAACCCAGGAGGTGGGGCCAGCTATTACCTTGAGCACACAGCACAAAGAGGAAATATTCCCAGAAGACTGGCAATTAGATTTTACCATAGCCACGCTTTAGGGCGTATAATACCTTCTGGGACTTCAGCGCCTGGCTGATGCTTTCTCGGGGTTCTCGGGGTGCACTGAGGCCTGGCCAGCCTAGACCAAAGACTCAAGAAGCTGCCAAGACTGTTTTGGAAGAAGATTTCCCCCCACCATGAACTCTCCAAATCACTCCAAAGTGACAACGGTCTTCCATTTATCTTTAAAATAACCCAAGAGGTCTCACAGGCCTTGGACATATCCTACTATCAGCACACTTCTCTTTGGGTAATGTAGACTGGACAAAGTCACCTATTAGGAGCTTCCTGGCCAAAATATGCCCAGGGATGTGCT
Source organism: Alexandromys fortis (assembly GCF_014885135.2). Lineage (NCBI taxonomy): Eukaryota > Metazoa > Chordata > Mammalia > Rodentia > Cricetidae > Alexandromys > Alexandromys fortis. The sequence continues at coordinate 2,369,211 of NW_026067969.1, read as the reverse complement.
TATCTTAGCTTTCTGATGCTTTATTAAAAAGTAGAATCTGGCCAGATATGGTGGCCCAGGCTTTTAATCCTGGCATTTAAGGAGGGGCAGGTGGATCTTTGTGAGTTTGGTGGTAACTGCTGAGTCTACATAGCGAGTTCCAGGCCAGCTAAGGCTACACAATGAGACCCTGCCCAAAGAATGATAAAACTCTTAGATTATAATAAATAATCAAGCTCTTTTAGCTCCCGAGGATATCCAAGAGGAGTCCCAGTGAGGGCCCAGCATTGGTAGAGTAGCAAAACCAGAGGCCTTGAACCAGACCAATGGCTCTTGGCAACGAATACTTGCAAGTAAAGATGTATGGATAAAAGGGCTTACTGTGTGACTCACTGTGTCACACTGCAGCTTCCATGATGAGATTTTCTCTTTTTTTTTTTCCTCTTAACCTTTATTTTATCTTATTTTGGGGAGGTTGCAGTGGCAGAGGATAAATACAAAGGGATGGGAAATGAATGGAATCGAGACACATGATGTGAAAGACACAAAAAATAAATAAAAAGTCAAAAAACTTATTTTTTAAAAAAAAAGAGAAAGAAAGAAAAAAGAAAAATGAACAGCCCACAGATCACCAGCGCTTTTATCTGTGAGGAGCTGCGATGATTGAGAGTGGAGATCGGAGAGAAGGGAGCGCCTCGCTGTGCATTCTGGGTAGAGGGGCCACTGCCCAGGGCTTCTGCCTCTGCTAGGTGGAAGCCCGCACTGGAAGTACAGATCGGGGGGCAGTGAAAGGCTGCCTCACTCTGAGTGGCACATTGACCATTCCTGAATGGAGGCCACAGCTGGAAGGGCCTGTGAAGGCGTAAGTCACAAACAATGCCACACCAGTTTGGAGTTATGATTAATAGGGTGTTATTTATTTAAAGGGGAAAACTTACAGATCACCGTCCCAGACAACAGCCATCTGCACAACCAGGAAGGGAGTCTAGTCTCTGTCGGAGCAGGAAGTGAAGAGAGCGAGCAGAGGAAATAGCCACTTTTTTTAAAGGTAGAGAGACCATGCCCCAATGGGCTGGTATCACAGCAGCTATTGGTTGGAGGGGCGGAAGGACCTCCCGCAACAGGCCTGCACCAGCTGAGCTCAGAGGACCTGCTCTTTCTCCTGAAGACCCAGGTCACAGCAGCCTGTCTTGATGTCTCCCTTCGCCAGCATCTTCAGAACCCAATGTGTCAGAGTCTCTAGGACCAAGAGTTTTCCATCTAGATGTAACTCCAAGGTGTGGAGAATATCACTGGCCTGTGGGTTGTTTCGTGGATGTGGATTCAAGGTGCTCAGGGCAGGGAAATGATGCCCTGTTGGAGTCAGGAGAAGGAGCACTGGGGACATGGGTTCCATCTCCAGTGCTGGATAAACCTGGGGTGGCAATGCATGCCTGTGATCATGACATTTGGGAAGGGGAAGCAGCTGAGATTCAAGGACGACCTACTGAGTGTGTCCAGGACAGCCTGGGATACAGAACACCCTGCTGAGAGATAGAGAGATAAAGAGATGAGGGAGATAAAGAGGAAGGAGAGACATTGAGAGGAGGAAGAGGAAGGAGAGGAAGAGATGAGAGGGAGAGGAAGGAGAGATGAGAGAGAGAGGGTGCAGAGATAAGAGAGAGGGATGCTAGGCAGTGGTGGTGCACACCTTTTATCTCAGCCCTTGAGAAGCAGAAGCAGACAGATCTCTGTGAGTTTGAGGCCAGCCTGGTCTACAGAACAAGTTCAAGGATAGTCAGGGCCATTACACAGGGAAACTCTGTCAAACAAACAAACAGAGAGGGGAAGGAAGGGAGGTAGAGGAAGGGAGAAAGGAACAGAAAAGAAATGAGAGAAGGGGAGGGAGAGAGATGGGAGAGAATATCCTAAAAAAAAAAAAAAAAGACAGGAGAGAACTTTGGGGAGGGCTGATAGAGTAGGAAGGAGCCAAAGCTGAAGAAGACAGTGGGGGCAGATCTGGGGGACCACAGCAAAGGCAGTGGAGCCTGACCGCAGGAGGAGACATCCACAGTCCCTGGGCTCTGAGATGTCGGTGAGATACTGCCTGTGCCCATGGGGATACCTGGCTGAGGACACCTGGTTCTTGTCCAAAATTTCCCAGAGTTCTTCCTTGCCCACAGGTGTTCAGGACTGGATTTTGTCTCCCGAATTTGTTTCTGTTGCGTGCCTGAGGTCTGGGCTGTGCCTAAGGACTTACTGCTACCCAGGAACTGAACATTGCTGGGCCCTGCCATGGCCTCAGAGGTGAGCTGAGGCCTGAGGAAGGGACTGTGGGGTCCCTCCGTTTACTACTCACCATCGGGTTGGGGCTGCATTCCTGCTGTACCAGGGGCTCAGAGGCAGCAGGGTCAGGCCTGCTGGGCTGTCAGAAAACCGTAAGGCCCTTGGATCTGTGAGTTTGTGCATGTGTACTGGTGAGGGGTGGATGGGAAGCAAGGGGGGGGGAGGGCAGAGGTCTGGGTCGTAGCCAGAAGTCCTTATCTGAATACGCAAGGCTGCTGCGGAAGGACATTGAGTGCAGTGACTTATCTGTCTCTTTATGGGGCATCCTCTTCTCCACCTGCCCCGGCACCCAGCACAAAGGTGGTGGCCAGGGGCCATGAAGGTCACCTTCCAGGAGCTCAGAGGAGTCCAGGCCGCCTGTTGGAAGAATGGGAGTAAGGAGGCCAGGTCTCCACATGGCTGAGTGGCCCGTAATCCTGCAGAGCTGGAGGGTGGACTGGCGAGGAGGCAGATGGGAGGGAGGGTGAGGCTGGCTCCCCAGGCCTCACCCGGTCAAGCCATGATCATTTTGATAGAAAAGAATATTCTTGGTGTTGTACAAAGAAATACATAGACAATGTAAAATTAATTCAGGAAGGGAATGCCATTTTACAAAATGGTGTGCTTTGTGTGAGCAAGGGCATGGGAACACAAAGCAGGCTTAGTGTTTATTCTAGTGCAAGTGGTGACCGTGACTCAGCCCATTGGTGGGGGCTGGACCTTACAATCTGATGTCATTGGCTAATTCCTAATCAGCACAAAGGTTAAGGGCATGATAGAATTAACAGGCACACACACCAGAGTTTTCCAATATGAGAGAGGATGCTGAGTATTGGCTTTTAACAGCTAATCACCTTAAATAGGAAAGAAACTTATTTCTCCCTGTGGTAAAATACAAATAACAAAATTACCAGCTTAATTGTAGCCCTCCCCATAACAAAGATGATAGAGTTTTATTATTTATTTCTGTGTATAATGTGTACACTCGGGCTTGTATGTGGCAGTCAGAGGACAGCTCTGTGGAGATGCTTCCCTTCTACCTCCTGGGCTCCAGAGCTCAGACTTAGGCTGTCAAGCTTATACAGAAAGGCTCTACCTACCGAGCCATCTTACTGGCCAATCTTAGCAGTTTTAAGTTCAAAGCTCAGTGTCTTTAAACACATTCACATTAAGGTCAACAAGGTGAGTTTGGGGTGTGGTGAAAGACCAGTGCTGCCCCCTATCCTCCAACAAGGGAAACTGAGGCATGGCAAGTACCCTGTGCAGTCTGGGTACTGCAGGTCTCCCATACACTCATGGCAGGGCCCAGGATGGTTCAGTTTCTGGGATGTGAGTTGGGATGAGGTGGCAGCTGAGAGAGAAAACAAATTGTGCTTTTGAAGCTGTAACCCAGGGTCAGGCAGTGGACGTGTGTGTGTGTGTGTGTGTGTGTGTGTGTGTGTGTGTGTGTAGGGGGTCAGGGTGATCCAGAGAGCACTGAGGGTGCTGTGGGGTCAGGGGAGCAAAGATGATGCAGAGGAGTGACCAGAGCAGCAAAACCAGGGGTGTGTGGAGGGCTGGAGGCCCAGGGGAGCCAGTTTGTCCTCCACTGCCAGTCGTGGCCGGAGGGTAAACTCTCAGAGGACAGAAGAGAGAACCAGGTCAGGGCTGCCCAGGTGCCAGGGAAGCTGGGTTAGAGGCAGAGGGGAATGAGCAGATGCGAGAAAGGCTGGGGCCCTGATCTGGGCAGAGTATTCAAGTTTTTCTACAAAGGCAAGCAAGGCCAGGCAAGGAATGGGGTGGCTTCGGGAGGGAGCGAGGTGGAGGACACGTCTCCATTTGTTGTCACAGAGCTCAGTTTCCTGTCTGCCCTACTTTCCGTCCTGCTCAGCTCTGACAGCTCTTATTACTCTCGGTCACCGATCACCGCTGCTTGAGTTTTTATGTTCCTAAACTGCTCCACTTTTACCTATTCTATGCGTCTTGGTGTAGGAAAAGCCAAAATAAGTAGTCAAGATGTAAAAGAGCAGCAGGGGGAGAACAGAGTCATTTACAACACAAGGCTCTCCCTGAATCAACTAAGCTTAGGGTTTCAGTGCCTGCACATGGTCATGGAAGGGCCAGCCCACGCCTGAGCATAAGCACACGTGCGGACACAGACCGTTACTTAAATGGGTAGCTTTGAGTTGTAATTTAGTGATAATCTCTATACTGTTACCACCCCCAACCTCCAGAGATGGTCTTGCAATAGTTCCAAATTCTATCCTGAGTGGGGGACGGGGTAACCCACCCATAGCCCACTTCATAGTGTTATTGGGATGACTAACTCTGTGGTTAGACTGATTCACTTATATTGTGAGTTTCTGTCCAAACATCCAGTTTTCTTCACTCCCCAATTCTCTGTGTGGTCCCTAATCTGTCACCTCTCTTTTAGCCCTGTTTTTATTACAAGGATGTTTGGTAGCACACTCAGACCATTTTAAACGCTTACCTGTGGGGTCTCATTGCCTACGATCAGAACAAGAAGGTCTCTTTGGAGAATAAATGACCTTGGTAAGGATCCCCGGCTCAGATGCCCAATCTGTTATAAATTTTAGCATAGCCATCTGATCTTTTCTGGGTACACAGGCAAGCAGAGTTGCAATCTGTCTAAGTGATAACTAAAGGATTTAATAGCAGCAACATATACTGGAGGGGGAGTATAAAACCAATAGTGTAAAGAAATCCATCCACGGCCATTGTGGCAAGTAAGGGTCAGGGTTCCACACTATTTAAAACTATACTCAGGAAGCAGCAATCCTAGGGACAGGATGAATGGTAGAAGGTTTAGCAATATGTGCCCAGTGAGTCTGCTCATTAACAGAACCCACTGAGGAGAAGATGAGACCCTCACAATGGACAGACTTACAGGGGGAAAGGCTGGCCCAGATCTTTTACTTCCTGCACCCCCTTATCACTTTATGTCTCTTTTCCTTGCCCCCCAGGCCAGGGTCAGAGTACTCAGCCAAAGACATTTTACAGCCTCCGTGGGAGGCTCTGCTGGGCCAGGATTGGACAGAGGCATACCCCACACCCCAAGACAGAAGGTCTTGAGGGTCTTTCCTGTGTCATCCTGTGGAAAGCCTGTGGGTAAGGGTCAGAATGAGAGAAAGATGCTGCCCAGTGCCGTTACAGAAGAAGACCCATCATTGCCTATAGAAAAAAAAAAGGGTTATTCCTGCTAGGGATAATAAATCAATGGGTCTGAGGGATTAGGCCCACTCCTTTTCTGAAGTTGTAGTCTTAATAGTTTGTTGGGCAGCTCAGCAATAGCTTGTCCTGCGGGGTTGCCAGGGACGTCAGTTTTGTGAGGAATACCTAGAAAGGAACGAAAGTTAGGAAAGCTTGTGGAGAATATATAGGTTCCTTATTTGTTTTGATCATGTGAGAAACTCCTAGAGCAACAAATGGAGCAAGACAGTGACCCAGCATTCGCTGAGCTGTGGCCAAGGTAAATTAAAAGTGTGTGGGTCCCAGGCAATACTTGGGATTTTGTTGTTGTCCTTATGTCTCTTGCTGACCAAACCTTTCCTAGTGCCTGGAATGCAGCCCTTGCTATCCCTATCCGTCTCCGATGTCCGAAATAATTTCCTTCTTTGAACTGAGGTTTCCTCCAGCATAGACAAAGTTGTCTGTTTGTTTGAGGTTCTGTTTCTTTATTACAATGTTAAAATCCTTGTGCACCCCTTCCTATGTGTTGTATCTCAGTCTTTTCGATGTTTATGTTCGTACTGAGGTTTTCACCGACTTCCACCACTCTGTGTACCATGAGTGTACATAGGCCTGCAGCTCATTTGGACTTTCAGCAAGTAGTGATGTATCGTCAGCGAAACACAATTTATTGATTCGCTCCCCACCTATCTGCACATCTATCTCCTCATCCTCCAGGGTGTTGCTATTATTAATTCCAGGAATATATTAAAGTATAGTGGTGAGAGGATGCATTCCTGCAACACTCCTATGGTTGTCTTAAACTGATCACAGTTCTCCACAGACTTTGACTGATGCAGAGGTATCTTTATAGGCATTTTCTAGTATTCTTATAATTTTCTCTGGGTACCTCATTGTTTCCCAAAATCCTTTCCTCCAAATACTATCGAATGCCTTCCTGAAGTCGATGTAACAGACATATAATGTCAAGTTGGGAGCGTAGGCCCCAGTCCCTTGCATCTATCCCAGCCCCCAGGCCTGGTCTGGACTCCAAATCCCAGCAGGCCAGATCCTGACCCCTCCCTGGGGATGGGGGGTCAGGACCACTCCCCAGGGTACATAAGTGATCTCCAGAAAGAGGAACACGTGGTCTCCCCTTCTTCCTCCCCGTTTTCGCATTTTGCGGCTTCCTGGTTCCCCTTTGGGGCCACCCGAGGGCGCAGATCTCCCATTAAACCTGGATATTTTTTAATTTGGCTTGTTTAATTTGGCATGATTGGGAATTTTGCGTCGGCGGGGAGCTTGTGTTAAGAAATATTCCTAACATATAAGTCTTTTCCAAATTCTTCATATTTTTCTGCCAGTTGCCTCAACGTGAAGATCAATCGTGTTTCTGTTAGCTCTGAATCCACTTAGGGTCTCTGCTAGGATTTCCTCTGTTCAACCCTTGATCTTTTGCAGGATAATGGAGGAGATCTTACTGCTTGTCTTGAGCTGCTTTCTTTACAACTCTGAAGCCTGGACAATAAATGCTCCTCAGAACAGCGACTGAATGTGCTTGAGATGGATGTCTCAGGAGGATTCTAAGTGTCACATGAACAGATAGGCGCACAATGATTGTAGGAGCCAGCCACGATAAGCTAAATAGAAACCTGAAGGACCTTAGGTCTTTGTAAGACTTAGTTATGAGAAAACCTGGAAAACCAGGAGGTCTCATGACTGATAACTGCTTATGCAAATTGTTCCTTCAACAACTCCAGATAAGATATCAGGTGTAAATTGCTAAAGGTGTAAATTGTGTAATAATAAAAAAGCATTTTTTTTTATTTGCTAAGCAATAGGCAGTCAGTTCATCAGAAACCAATCACCCTGCTGCTTTTGCTCCTAGAGTGACCCTAATTCTTCCATGGACCTGTGCAAAACAGAAAACAGAACAAGGACGGAAGGAGGCATATGAACAACAAGAGAGGTGTGCTGTGGGAATTGTAGAATCCTCTCTCTGGGTAATGATGTAAGATCTGTCCTGTAGAAGAGGATACTTGTATTTGTTCTGAGGGACCAAAAGCATATAAAGAAGTAACTTGGGAGGCATCAAAAAAGACAATAAAACCTGGATTTCCATAATTGAATTGACTGCTTATGTCCTTTTCCTGTGTGACACAAAACTAAGTTAATGTAAGTGGGTAACAGTCCTTTGGCGTTGAGATGGCACAATTGTCTCTTTTAGGATGCTTAGGACAGGGGTCAATTGAGCCAACATTCCTGTAGGAAGTACAGGTGTATTCAAAATATAAAGGGATACAATTAAGTCACAGTGAACTTCTATCGGTTGAATATTTTGATTAGCTTTCTCAATCTCTACACAGGGCGTGAGACTTAGAAGTGAGGATACTCGAAGAGGCTAGGTCAGAACCTCCATTAGCAACATAAAAAGAGGTTGGTAATCACCTGTGAAAATGTGTAGGAGTCTTTCACATAGTTAATATCACACAATAGTTTTCAAAAATTATTTCCTGTTTCTAAGGATGATATTTGAAGCTGTACCTTTTGAGGTGTGCATCTCCAATAAGTCTCAACTATTGAAAAGGTGCAATCAGTTTTATTTTCCTGGCGTAAGTTTAGAGGATAACCTTCCCAAGACCACTAATAACATACTGTGTTTTTGACCCAAAGTCTACCACAATGGATGCATTGTGTTAGGCTTTGGGTTCAGCATAGACTTGCGAAATGTACAATTCGAAGCCTGATCTTCAAGTGCCCTTGGGTTGCTTTTTACAAAATCTTTTTAAAGAAACTGTCTCGAAAAGCAAAACAAAACAAAACAAAATCTTTTTAAATTGAGGCTATCTGACACCATATGTCCTTAACGCCTCAATTTTTTACCAGTGTATAAACAAGTAAACAAGCCCCCATATGCCCATGGTTTCTGGGTGCTGTGCTTCCACTTCCCTTCCCCCTCCCTGCTCTTCTCACTGCTTGCTGTTTGTATTCCTGGCATGTAATCTGTTCATGTTGGGATTCTCCCTACAATGGGTCTGGTCTCCTGTCCTCCCACTCTAAGCTGCATAGGTGTTCTGTCCTTATGTTTCTCTTCTCCTGTACAGCATCTGCTAATCTGATCCTTAATGGGATCACCTGTTGTGCTTGCTTGTCTTCTGCAGCCTACACCAGGATTTTAAGCTGGTCAGCTGACAACAGTTTCCTGGAAAAAGTTTTGTCTGTTTGTTAATACATATGTATAAATAATGTGGCCACAGTATGCTTGTCTTATGTCTCTGTGTGTATGTGTGCTTGTTTTAAAATCTGTAAAACTTCTAATGACAGATTACAACAGCTCTGGAAAAATACAAACATGTGAATAGCTGCCATTTTGGTTGAGGTCAAAGTAAAAACCTCAGTGCCATCTTTGGTAAGAATATCCATGTATTCCAGCCCTACCAAGGAGACATTCTGCCTCCAATATACTTTGGCTTACTAAAATATTCCTTCTACCTGACAGGTAATGGTACCCTGACTCTCAAGTACCTTTACAGATATGAGAGTATGGCATTTAACAAAAGAGCTTCATATGACAGAGAGACATGCTAGCTCCTGCAGCATCCTGTAGCTCCTCCAAGAAGATGCATGGTTGCAGAAGATCTTCCACCTGGAGGCTTGCCTTTGGGTATGGCAAAGCCACTCACACAACAAAAAGCTGCCTTCCACCTCATCAGCTTCCTGGATACTACACCGGGCCTCGAACATCTCATGCTACCAAGATAGGTAGACTGAACCCTACCTGCACAGAAAAATCTTAGGGCCTCCTGGTCCCATCAGCTAAATGCAAGTACTGCTTTTAAGACTGGTGTGTGCTAAAGACTATGGTGAGACTTGGGATTGCCTGTGAAACTGAGAAAAGCTGTCTCGCTTCTACTCATTTATTTATCCCGCTCAGATTTGTCTGATGGCATTGGATGACTTAAGGTACTGGTAATACTACTTCTTTTGTTAAGTTTCCTGCTAAAAATATAGACAGGTGTGCCTCCTTCACAGGTTTCATAGTCCAGGATTAATAGGCTTCAGGTGTATCTTTAGAGGTTCAGAGTTTCAAATTTCCTTTATTTGGTCTGGTAAAAAACTAAGTCTCCAGAACCTATTTGAAACCCACCCATTTTCAAGCATATTTTACAGGTCACTCTTGCTGTCTGGGCCAAAACCAACTTATAGAGGGCTCTCCAGATAATGTCAGCACCTGCACCAGCTCCTGGGACTTCACCCATTGGTACCACCTCTCCTGGCTCAAATGGACACCTACCCAACAACTAAAATCTGGTTTTAAAGGGCATATCTTGTTTTTTTCACTCGTGCCTCTGCTGTGCAACCAGGACACTTCTCTGTCCTATTCTTTCTGGCAGTTAATCACTCTCCCCATGGATAGCCCTATTCATAGGGCTGGTAATAACAATCTATTTTTTTCTCCTAGCAACCTGCCTTCTCATCTCCCTCAAGGAACAGATGCCTGGGATCTCCAAGATTGCATTTAACTGGATGCCTCTCCAGCCACACCTCCTGCTTAGTGTGAGCCCACCAACTCCCTACTGTCCCCTCCCCATGTCACCCTGTGCCCACAGGAAGTAGTCAGACTTGAGCTGGTGCCCCTATATACTCAAAGAGTCTGGGATGTTTGGGTGGAAGTCCCATTACAAGCCCCCTTCCCTGGGAGTTGCCTCAGTCCAGACTCCACCTCTGAGAAAGCCCGCCAAACAATGACCCCTCCCCAGAGATGCTCAACACCCCTCCCATAGGGTATTTACATTGTATCCCAGAGATCAAACTTGTCTTTCTCTGGTCTTCCTTCCCTGTCTCTTCTCTGGGGAAGGTCATTCAGGAGCACTGGTATCCATTAAACCCGGGCTTTTTCTAATTTGGTTTGATTAGTTTGATTTGGATTATTGTGTTGACGGAGAGGTTTATTAGGGTGCAGAAACTTTTCAGAAACTTTAGTTCATGGGTATAAGGTAGTAACTGCAATGGAGGAATAGAGATTTTCAGGGCTTGTCAATAGGTAACGTTCCTCTTGAAGACGTAAGTGTGGTGAGCCCACAAGTGTTATACAGTAAATGTACAGCTGACAGATCTACTGGACTCTCCACGGGAAGTGTATACATACACCCTGTCTGGAGAATCTGTTTTTTGCAGAGCTGCAAGAACATCTGTCCTTTGGAGAAGTCACTGTCAATTGTGTGAAAATCTTGTGAAATCATGGCGTTTCTCCCTTCTATAGTATCCCAGCAGTGTATAAACCCGACTTTTTCTGTAGGGCAGCTGGATACCTCCACCCACACCATGAAGCCATGGTGTGAAAAGGATTCAGTCAAGTCCTCATTCTCATACTCAAAATCTACATAAAAATAGTCCCCCACAGCCTTTCTTTATTGACAGTAGTCACTGATAAGAAAGGAGCCTCATACAGGAGGTAATATGTCTGCTCTAACAGCCTCATACAGGAGGTAATATGTCTGCTCTAACAGCCTCGTACAGGAGGTAATATGTCTGCTCTAACAGCCTCGTACAGGAGGTAATATGTCTGCTCTAACAGCAGGCTCAGGAAGGTGGACTCTCCTGGTCTTCTGCTCTGACTTCACAGGTACTAATATTCTGTATTTACCCTTTACCTTGGTTTCAATTAACATAAGATCATAGCCCAGGAAATTAACTGTTTATACAGGGAAAAGGCCTGAGTCGCTAAAACTAGCTTCAGAGAGAAAAAATTCTCACCTGGGCACCCTGCTGGAGTAAAAAGAAGAGATTCCTTTTAACTCAACCAGCTAGACGCTAATGCAAATCAAGTCTTTGGGTCAGAACAGCTGCCAAGGCTGTGTTCCCAACTGCGGGGAAACTTCACAGCCACGCCCCCTCTGATGCCTCCTTGCTAGATCCACCTTGTGACCCTGTGAAAATGCATGCTTGATATCACTGTTCCCACCTATGGTATTGTTAACTTGTCTGTGTGCCTATTAAACTGAAAGCTTTGTGGAGATCACCCTTATGCTGTACCCTTATGTCTGATGCTTTGCCCTTATGCCTTATGGCCTAATGTTCATCTTCCCCCAAGGAATAAAGAAACGTGTAGGAAAGACGTGCCTAAGTCAGTCAGTTTGTTTTACCCCTCAGATCCGTTCCCAACTCAGTCTTTGCTTGTCCTATATGTCCTGTTATGAACCCCGAGAGAGTGCTGAGGCTGGTACTCAGTAACCCTTGACACATAAGTACCTTAATTTCTCCACTATTATCTTTTTCAACTACACCAGGAACAGCAGTGAGTCCCTTTGAATGTAGACTACCTTCTGCCAAACCTGATCCTGTTGGTTCCGGGGGTGTCGCACAAAGATGGGGACAGACCACCAAAATCTAATAAAAACCAGAAGCAGACTTTATTCCAGAAACCAGATTCCAGAAAAACCAGAAGCAAACTTAAAAATAAAAAAAATAAATAACACCGTGGGGCACAGAAGCTTATCAGCTAGCTGAGACCACAGCCAGAAATGGTGTTTGTTAGGTTTTGGCAAAAGGCCAGTTTCTGAATCCACCTTTTTATAGTACGGGCACTAAGCATTAGGTCTGAACAAAGGAATTTTTAAATTGATTTTTATTGAGCTCTACATTTTTCTCTGCTCCCCTCCCTGTTTTTCTCTCCCCACTTCAACCCTCCCCCAAGGTCCCCATGTTTCCAATTTACTCAGGAGATCTTGTCTTTTTCTACTTCCCATGTATATTAGATCTATGTAAGTCTCTCTTAGTGTCCTCATTGTTGTCTAAGTTCTCTGGGATTGTGGTTTGTAGGCTGGCTTTCTTTGCTTTATGTTTAAAAACCACCCATGAGTGAGTATGTATGATAATTGTCTTTCTGTGTCTGAATTACCTCACTCAAAATAATGTTTTCTAGCTCCATCCATTTTCCTGCGAAATTCAAGCTGTCGTTATTTTTTTTCTGCTGTGTAGTACTCCATTGTGTAAATGTACCACATTTTCCTTACTCATTCTTCGGTCGAGGGGCATTTAGGTTGTTTCCAGGTTCTGGCTATAACAAACAAAGCTGCTATGAAGATAGTTGAGCACATGTCCTCATGGCATGATTGAGCGTCCTTTTGACAAATACCCAAAAGTGATATTGCTGGGTCTTGAGGAAGGTTGTTTCCTAATTTTCTGAGAAATTGCCACACTGACATTCAAAGGTGTTATACCAGCTTGCACTCCAACCAGCAATGCAGGAATGTTCCCTTTTCCCCGCAACCTCTCTGAAAGACCCTCGAAGAGGACTTTCTCTCAGGAGGAGACCTCCCCATGCCAAGGAACAGGCCGAGACCACACGGATGCAAATCGCAATGGGTAAACACAGGTACCTGCGGGCAGCAAAGTCTTTCAGAGGACTTGCACGCCTGCCGACTGGAGGGCAGGTTTTTTATAGGGAAGAGCAAAAAGCAAGTTTACAGAAGCAAAAAAAGCGTAGTTATCGGAATGAGGTGGGGGCATGAATGGTTTCCTCTCTCAGCATGGGTGTCAGCAAAAGTCATCCTGTTCCTATCTTATAGATATCCTGTTTTGCAGTCAACCTGCTTTGTTGATGTCCTGCCTTGCAGTCTTCCTATCTCATCCTGCTCTCTCAAGCACATGGGATGTTCTTACGAGAGCAGGCTGGCTGCTGCAGGTTTTGAGGAGGGGGTCTGTAGGGTCTTTCACTCTCCAGCATAAGTTGTCACCAGTGTTTTTGATCTTGGGCATTCTTACAGGTATAAAGTGGAATCTCAGAGCTGTTTTGATTTACATTTCTCTGATGACTAGGGATGTTGAACATTTCCTTAAGTGTCCTTCAGCCATTTTAGATTCCTCTATTGAGAGTTCTCTGTTTAGGTCTTTTTTATTGGATTATGTGTTCTTTTGATGACCAATTTCTTGAGTTCTATGTATATTTTGGAGATCAGACCTCTGTCTGATGTGGGGTTGGTGAAGATCTTTTCCCATTCTGTAGGCTGTCGTTTTGTCTTGTTCATCATGTCCTTTGCTTTACAGAAGCCTTTCAGTTTCAGGAGGTCCCATTTATTAATTGTTTCTCTCAGTGTCTGTGCTACTGGGGTTATATTTAGGAAGTGGTCTCCTGTGCCAATCAATGCATTCAAGTGTACTTCCCACCTTCTCTTCTATGAGGTTCAGTGTGGCTGGCTTTATGTTGAGGTCTTTGATCCATTTGGACTTGAGTTTTGTGCATGGTGATAGATATGGGTCTGTTTTCATTCTTCTACATGTTGATATCCAGTTATGCCAGCACCATTTGTTAAATATGTTTTCTTTTTTCTGTTTGTTATTTTTTTTTTTGCTTCTTTGTAAAAAATCAGGTGTTTGAAGGTGTGTGGATTAATATCCGGGTCTTCTATTCGGTTCCATTGGTCCTGTGTCTGTTCTTATGCCAATACCAGGCTGTTTTCAGTACTGTAGTTTGAAGTCAGGGATTGTGATTTCTCTAGAAGTTCTTTTATTGTACAGGATTGTTTTTGGCTATCCTGGGTCTTTTGCTTTTCTGTATGAAGTTAAGTACCATTCTTCTGAGGTCTGTGAAGAATTTTTGCTGGGATTTTGCTGTGCATTGCATTGAATCTGTAGATTGCTTTTGGTAAGATTGCCATTTTTACTATGTTAATTTTGCCTACCCAAGAGCATGGGAGATCTTTCCACTTTCTGGTGTCTTCTTCAATTTCTTTCGTCAAAGATTTAAAGTTCTAAACAAGGAATTTTTACAATCTTGCCCCAACCTACGGGTCAGTCAATGGAGATCCTTAGGGGGAGGAGTAAGAGTTGAAAGGGGGAAAAAAAAGAGTTGAAAGGGACAAGAGATATAAGAGATGGAGACAAGACAGGATTCTGATCAAGTCTCGTTTATTAGGGGAGCAATTGGGGTAGATATGGGGTAATGGGAAGAAGGAAGTGGGTTCTAACGTCAATGGGTAACTAGGCAGTTATCATGAAATATGTCCCAGAGGAGAATTACAGCGAAAGTCACTAACCGCAAGGAAACAGATGTTTTTAACAATTAGTCAGAAAAAGGAACTGCTTGTAATATCAAAGGTTAATAAATCAGAATTATTGATTCTTAGGCTGGGAACTTAGAAGACAGCAGAAAGTTTTTTCACCCTATCTCATGGTAAAACTCAGATACAGACTGCCATACTTTATAACCCCCATTATCAGAGCTCATTAGTCAAACCAGGTGTTTGCACCATTGTTGCTGTTTCTCCTCTTTAATGGTGCCAATTTTTCACAACAGAGACAGTGCCTAACCCAGAGGTCTCGTATCTCTGTCTCCTAGAGGTTAACTCAGTTCATAGCTGTCATTCATCAAGGATGGCCAGGACACTACTCTGTTTGCAGAGAGAAGCCCTGGCCTTGTAAATAGAACAGCCAGTTGTAAAATGAAATGACCTAGGTTGATGGAGGCTTCTTAAGCGTCTGAGAAAATAGCTCACTGTGAATGATTGACCCTTGATCTACTGAGAAATCTGCTGACAATCTGTTCTCATTCCTCTAGACTTATAACTTTATATTTCTTTATTTCTACATTCTTATTTTTAGAATCTACATTTTTATTTTCTTATTCTTGGACTCTTCAGTTACAATCTTCATTTTTTTTCAGTTAAACTAATGTTTGTGCTTAACCTATTGCCTTCCTTGGTACTTCCAGATAGTGCTTACTGAAGCCCTGTGCCTTCCCTTTGAGGCTGCCAGTTTCACATAGCAGGGATAATGCGTAACCCAGAGGCCATATATCTATTTCCTAAAAGTTGACTCAGCTCATACCTGTAGGCTAGCTCTCAGTTTGCAGAGAGATGCTTTGGCCTTGTGAATAGAGCTATGGGTTGAAAAACAGAATAACCCACTGTTAATAGTTAATCCTCAAACTACTGAGAAAGCTGCTGACAATCTGTTCTCATTCTTCTAGGCTTACTTTATTTCTACATTCTTTTATTTATTTATTTCTACATTCCCATTTTTGGAATCTACATTGTTATATTCTTATTCTTGGACTCCTCAATCCCACTGTGCCTGGGGAAAATAGGTCCCCAAATTCCTGTAGGCACTGCTTGTATGCCCATTGCAATAATAAGATCCACATTCCCACCTGCTGGCAGGTTTATCCTGCACCCCCTGAGGTTGCTACTGGGAATGAAATATTCCATTGCCCATTGGTTATTGTAACAGGGTAAAGATTTCTCCATGTTGTCTCAGCTGAAGTCATTTTTGGTTTCTACTCCCTGTCCTGAAAAGTCCCGTGGGAAAGCACCCAACTCTATTCTAGAAAATCAGGGTTGAAATGTCCCAACAACTGCATGTTCTTGGCTCTTGTTCAACTACTTGCTTGCTTCTCCATGGAGCTGCCAATGAGGATGTGGTTTTCTGTGATCTTTGTCTTTAAAAATCCCCATAACATACATTGGGGCTGCTCTGTAAGAAGTGTTTCTTCACAGATAGTTGCTGGTTGTCTTAACTGAGACCCAGTTTGAACTTTGGTGGTGCTGAGTGGTCTTTGGGTCCTTACTCTGTAACAAGTACATCCCCTGAGTTTTTGCTAACTGCAGCTATTTCCTGGTGTCACAGGAAGACAGACAAGGGGTCGCTCATCCTTATAAAACTTGTTTTCCATTGATTAGCCGACAAGTGCAGAACTTGGCATGTTAAAATTACCATTAGCTGTCTGGGAGCCACCAAGCCATCTCTACTGTCCTTCTGCAGGTGTCTTGGTTTCCCATATCTTCAGAAACTGGCCCACCTAGACTCAGTGCTTGCCTGTAATGGACAAAGACTTTCTTTTTGTTGGCTCAGTAACCACCCATCCTTTTTTCCTTTCTTTCTTTCTCTCTCTCTCTCTCTCTCTCTCTCTCTCTCTCTCTCTCTCTCTCTTTCTTTCTACTTTTGTAAGGCAACTAAGAAATCAACGAAAGATTCCAAAAGGCCAGGAATATTTTGAAGGTCTAGGTATGTTTTGGACAGTTTTTGCCATGTTTACAGTGCAGTCAGTGAAATGTGTTTCTTTCTCGGATGATGCTGCAGTGGCAGCCACGAGAGAGACACACTTACCAGCGAGAAGCTAAGGGAGGAAAGCATGCACAAGGCTCTGCCATGGACCCTCTCTCTCTGGGCCACTGCCGGAAGGTGCTGTCCACTCAGTCAATACTTCCTGGAACCGCCTTCCCAGAGATGTGTCTTAGTTGATTCTAGAGCTTAGAAAGCTGATGGTTAGGTAGCTTTAAGTATTGTGATTAAGTAACCACAGTAGGGTTGGCTGGTCTTATATGGTTAGATCTTATGAGTTCTTTATGTACTTTGGATGATAGTCCTTCGTCAGATAATTTTTTTTGCAATCACTTTATAGCTTGTTTTTCCTCTTTTGTCAGAGAATAAAAATTTAATTAATGATTAATTTTTAATCATTAATTTTAATTAATGATTAATTTTAATTATTTTTTTCATGTACCCTGCCTTTGGTATTATATCTAAAAGGTCATTACCAAAGCTCTCATGGTCCCATTTCCTCCTGAGCTGTCCGCTAGGAACTGTATTTGCAGTTAAGTCTTTGAGCTGTACTGGATTAACTTTTATGAAGGCTGGGCAGTGTTTTGCTTGTTTGTTTTGTATGTGGGTGTTCAACCAATCCAGCACTGTCCTTTCTCCACTGTATTGACATTCCTCCTTTGCTGAAGACCAGAGAGCTGATATCTGTGGGTCTATTTCTGGGCTCTTAATTCTGGTACATTCGTCTATCTGCATCAGGTAGTGTGAGTCCTAAGGCTTTATCCCTCATCACTGTGTCAGCTGTCTGCTTCCCCACATAAAATTTAAGTTAACCCCCCTCACCCCCACCCCCACACACAGAGGTTGGACTCTAAGGATGACCTTGAAATCTTGATTCTCCTGCCTCCACCTGCAAAGTGCTGGGATCAAACTTTGGCTTTGTGAACTCTAGGAGAGCCAATCTCCCAACGGAGACAAATTCCCACCTCTGCATCAGTCTTTTGATACTTACAAAATTCCTTGCTAGGATTCTAATGGTGCCTTCCTGACTCCATGTAGCAGGTTGGCAAGAGCAGGTATGTTCACAGCTTTGAGTCTTCGAGTCTTCTAGGACATAAGTCAGCTGTGGTAGAGCAGGCCGGCTGGCTCTCAGCCAGGTACTGGAAGCCTGAGGAGGAAGCCTAGGAGAGAAGCAAAGGTAGAGAGATATGAGAAGGCCCTAAGGCTTCAGTATTCTGGCTCCCAGAGGCCCTGGGGCCCAGGCTTAACAAGGGTAGGAGGATGAAGGCAGTTTGCTGACAGGCATTAGAGACGGCGGAGGAGTAAGAAACATGAATTAAAAAAAGATATGGGGGCACCAAACTCCATTCTGCTCGACCCTGTCACCTCTGGGTCATTCTGTGTTCTCACCTGCTAAACCTGGATCAGGAGAACACAAAGCAGAAGAGGTTGAAGAGGACTCCAACAGACCTGGAAACAGCACCAGCCAGAAAAGAGAACTTGCGGGCACCATGGTATTTACGCAGGACCCATCCCTCTTCCACGCAGGGTACAGTGTCAGCATCCAGCCCAGAGATCCTATCAGGCAGAGGACAAGCCTAGGTCTTGGGACAGGACCATGGGTCTGGAGACGCCGAGGGGTGCGTCTGAGTCCTGCGCACTGGAGTTGCAGTGTGTAACCGGGCGCTAGTGTTAATGGCCTTGTAAGAAGCTGAGGGTCCCTAGGCAGGAACGGCTCAGGATGCTCTGGGGTAGGCACCAATGGGAGGGGCACCGGTGTACGTGTCCCTAGGCTGGTTGCGTGCCCTAGGGTAATGGTCTGGACGCCACAGGCCGGGAGGGGCGGAGCTTCTCGGTATCAGCCCAACCTCTGGCCAACGGCTGTCTTAGGAAGCCTGGGGTGTGGGTCTGTGTTCCCAAGTGGGTCCCTCCCCCGTCACCCGTCACCTGACACTGCTGTCGTCGTCGTGGTGGGCTGCGCGAGCTGGAGCAAGTGCGGGCAGAGCGATGACGGAGCTGCGTTTGGGTGAGTGACCTCAGCGGGACAGTTACAAAGAACAAGCGCTGTGTGCTCTCTCGGGGCTTCCCTCCTCTCTACACTCCCCTCCCTTTTCTAATCCCGCCCGGGAGGCAGCGCTATCTCAGATAGCTTCTGGTGTCCACAGGGAAATGGGAGCTAAGAGCAGAGGAAAGGAGGCCACAGGGGATCCTTCAGGTGGGGCGAGAACCCACCCCTGACCGAGGCCCACCAGGCTTTTCTTTAAACTTTTTATCTCCTTGAGCACTGGACTTAGCTTTGTTACACCTTCCGGTGCTCATTTTCCCCTCACGCTGGACAGTTTGTGTTTTTCTTTGTCCAGCTTGTTCCTTTTCATGATAGACCAGCGTAAGTGATTGCTAAAGAATACAGAGTTAATAGCTCTGTCAACAGTAGGCTGACTTTAAATCTCCTCCTCTACACACACCATTAATCCAAAACTCTTCATTTTAGCCTCGGTCATATTTTTTTTTTTTGGACAAGGGCAGACAGCAGTTGCGTTCTTTGTCAAAATATCACAAGAATGGCCCTTAGGCCACTAATATTCTTCCCGTCTGAAACTTGGGCTGGGTCCTCATAATTTTACATCATTCTCAGCGCTGCTGTCTCCCATGTTCCACTAGGATGCACATAAACCCAGCTTAAAGAGTTCAACCAATTTTGTAGTCCGGGGTTGCAGAGCCCACATTCTGCTTGAAGCCACAGGAATACCCTGCTCCCCGGTATCAACATCTGTCTTCCTTCCAGCTGTGGGGGTGGGGGTGGGTCAGGGCAGTTTTTTCTGAGGGGGATTAGGGAAAGAGGAACTCACAAACTCTCCTGGTGGTTCTCTATTTTATTCTCTCTCTCTCTCTCTCTCTCTCTCTCTCTCTCTCTCTCTCTCTCTCTCTCTCTCTCCTTCCTCTCATGCTTTTCCACATATTTTAAATTCCAACAGAATCTTTCAGTACAAGAGTCAAAACGGTTGTATTCCATTTCTCAAGTGAATGAACATAGGTAAAAACATGTTTTTCATCTCCCTCACATGATTAAACATTTTATGTATTAACGGGTGAAAGACAAATTATCCCCTGAACCCACATACATTCATACCCAAGCAACTTGCTAAAGAATAGCTGTGCGGGCAAGCAGAGTATTCTTGTCGGGTCTTTTACTGGCAGGCTGCATTTTGCAGTTATAGAGAAAGGGCCAATTACTTTACTACTTATCTTGAAAGATAATCTTGTAAGGAATCTACAAGCCTAAACTTTTTT
>NW_026067969.1:2336179-2337337 GCF_014885135.2 Alexandromys fortis | reverse complement strand
TTTTTTTGAGACAGGGTTTCGCTGTAGCTTTTTGGAGCCTGTCCTGGAACTAGCTCTTGTAGACCAGGCTGGCCTCGAACTCACAGAGATCCGCCTGCCTCTGCCTCCCGAGTGCTGGGATTAAAGGCGTGCGCCACCACCGCCCGGCTGGACGTGGGGTTTTTGAAACCTTAAAGTTAAACAAAGAAACGCTGACTGCACTTCCTCCAACAAGGCCACATTTACTCTAACATGGCCATACCACCTGAGCCTTCTCAAGTAGTGCTACTCCCTGGTGACTAAGCATTCAAATATGAGCCAGTAGGGGCCATTCTTACTCAAATCACCAAGTCCGGTTTCTCAGATATGATTTTAATATGCCCGTATGCCCCTATAGTCTCAACTCACACCTACATCTGTACAGGGTGTCAGTGCAGGTTGGAGTTCGGGTCGACCTAAAGCTCCATAGACTGGTTGCAGAGTCCAGAAATGGACCCACGTGTGTATAGTTAAGTGCCTTTTTTGTTTTCAGATCAGTTTTCTTTGTGTATCCTTGGTTGTCCTGGAGTTCACTCTGTAGAGCAATTGGCCTCTAACTCAGAGATCCACCTGCCTCTGCCTCCCAAGTGCTGGGATTAAAGATGTGTGCCAGTACCACCTGGCAAGATAAGTGTTTTTTAAGAACTATTTAATTTTATTATTTTAAAATTATGTGAATGTGTCTGTGTGTGGGTATGTGAATAGGTACCCGTGGAGGCCAGAGGTATCAGTAGGTCCTCTTAGAGCTCAAATTATGGGAGGTTGTGAGCCGACCAATGTGAATGTTGAGAATTGAACCGGGGTCCTGTGCAAGTGCAGTGTGTCCTCTGAACCACTGAGCTGTCTCTCTAGTGTGATTGAAAATACCTTTTCTTTTTTAGATTTATTTCTATTGTTTGAGAATTTCATATATATGTTTTGATCAAATGTACCCTATATCCCTCCCCTCCATCTCCTCTTCTATTCCTCAAACCCAACTTTCCTCACAATTTCATGTGAATTAAAAAAAAAAAACACTGAATCTACTTGATGCCACCTGCATGTACCTGG
This sequence comes from Alexandromys fortis, assembly GCF_014885135.2. Taxonomy (NCBI): domain Eukaryota; kingdom Metazoa; phylum Chordata; class Mammalia; order Rodentia; family Cricetidae; genus Alexandromys; species Alexandromys fortis. The sequence continues at coordinate 2,336,269 of NW_026067969.1, read as the reverse complement.
GTGTGGGGTCATCTACTGGAGCATGAGAAGTCGAGAGGCTGCATTCCTGAAGAAAGTGGACTCTTCCCCCCCCCCCCCCCCCCCCCCCCC
>NW_026067969.1:2330687-2333261 GCF_014885135.2 Alexandromys fortis | reverse complement strand
TTTTTTTTTTTTTTTTTTTTTGGGTCCAGTCTATTTGGTGTTCTGTAAGCTTCTTGTACCTTCATAGGGATATCCCTTTTTAGGTTAGGAAAGTTTTCTTCTTTGATTTTATTGAATATATTTTTTTGTGCCTTTGAGCTGGAATTCTTCTCCTTCTTCTGTTCTTAGGTTTGGTCTTTTCATGGTGTCCCAGATTTCATGGATGTTTTGTGGTAAGCATTGGTTGAATTTAACATTTTCTTTGACCAGTGAGTCTAGTTCCTCTATCGTATCTTCAACTCCTGAGACTCTCTTCATCTCTTGCATTCTGTCGGTTATACTTGCATTTGTAGTTCTGTTCGTTTACCCAGATTTTCCATTTCCAGAATTCCCTTGGCTTGTATTTTTTTTATTGCCTCTATTTCAGTTTTCAAGACTTGAACTGTTTCCTTCACCTGTTTGATTATTTTTTCTTGGCTTTTAAAAAGGGATTTATTGATTTCTTCCAATTTTTTGTTTGTCTTTTCCTCCATTTCTTTAAGGGAATTTTAATTTATTATTTAAGGGCCTCTATTATCTTCCTAAAGTTATTTTTAAGGTCTTTTCCTTCTGCTTCATCTGCGTTGGGCTTTTGGGTCTTGCTGATGTAGGACCACTGATTTCTGGCATTGTCATATTCCTCTTTGTGTTGTTGAATGTATTTGTACACTGCTGTCTATCCATCTCTTCCTCTGATCAGTGTATATGGAGCCTGAGCCTCTGGGGATCCCAATTGGTGTCACTACAGGTAGGGCCTGTATCCAGGGGGTCACTTCCTCCAGGTACAGTTGGGGCCTGTGGCTCCAGTGGCCACTGGTACTGTCCTGTGGGTCCAGTGATGGCTGCTGTCCTTCCAGGTGCTGGTGGGGCCGGTGGGGTGGTTGCTGGTGCAGAGGCTGGGGTTAGTTGGTGGGAGAGGGTACTGCTGCATGGTCACTGAGGGTGTCCTGAGTAGGGGAGGAGCAGGAGCTAGGGCCTAGAGAGCAGCGCTCTTTAACCAGGTGCTCAGACACTCACCTGTGGCTCTGGGTGCAGTTGTGTTTAGATATAAACCTTTAAAAACACACCATGTGAGTGCGGGTGTGTCTGTGAGTGTCAGAGGACAGCCGTGGGGGATTGACGGTCCTTGCCTTTCACCTTGTTTGAGACAGGGTTTCTTTGTTGTTCCTCGCTGTGTGCAGCCCAGCTGGCTGTGAGCATCCAGAGTCTCCCACCCCCTCCCACCTCATCACATGAGTGCTGGGATTTCAGATGTCTGGCTTTTCCTAGGCTCTGGGGATCTGAACCGAGGTCCCTATACTTGTGTGGCTTTGACAAAAGCTTTTCCCACTGTGCTCTTCTCCAGAGCCCACACCTGAGTCTATTTAGATCTATGTCTTTTAGGTCTATTTGAACTTGATTATGAGAATACATAACCTCTAGAGACGTGAAAGTCATCTAAGGTATTAGGGGTCAGTGATGGTACACTTACCCAATACTCTTCAGCCCTGGGTTTCAACCCCAGCGTGAGAAAAAGTCCTAGAACAGACCAGCTGCTGGCCCTGTGGATTTGAGCCTACAGGGGACCGAGGGGGAGCTGGCCCTAGCCTCCTCTGATGGAGCTGCAGTGACCCTAAATATTCATTTGGTTCATTTCTATTTACCCAGGGAAGGAGTACTCAGTGGTATGAGGACATGGGGCCCAAGGTGATCCTGAGGGCTCAAGGGAGCAGCTGGAGTCAGGAGCAGGAAGTAAACAACTTTCCCCTCTGAGTGCTCAGCCAGGCTGGAGCCTCAGCTGGGATTGGGGCTGCCTGAGATAGGGCACAGTGGTGGGTTTGATCCTGGGGATGACCTCTGAATCTCAGGAGAGGACTGGAGGGGGTGGTCAGGCCCAAGAAGGGGCTGAGTAACTGGATTCCGTGCTGCTGTTTTTCAGGAAGACAAAGATACTACTTGCTTCACCTCGGGATCCTCCTCACAGTGCTCGTCTTGGTCTTCTTTGGGTGAGAATCCAGGCTGGTGAGGAGCAGCTCCCAAGACCCTGATGGGGATGCTGAGCCGTGAGCATGCCCATTTCGATGGCTGCGATTTGGGTGCTCTTGGCCACTCCCACGGTGGCAGGTCCAGCTTTTGCCTGTCCTCATGGTGAAGCTTTGGTTGAAGGACAGTCGTCTTCCTCTGATTCTGCAAATGGGTCTGGGTCTGGATGCTCAGTCTTTGGTCCTAGTGATGTGGGGGGGGGGTCCCCTGGGAAGGAGAGGAAGGAAGGCCTGGGGACTGAGCTGCAGCCTTCTCTAGATGCAGATGGTCTGTGAACACCCCCAAAGGCAAGACACTGCTATGTCTACTGGGGATTCTGTGGACACGGCCAGGGAATAGTCCTTCATGTGACCTTGGGCAATAGGTGCCTGGCATGGAGAAGGGGCTGCCTGCAACTGCTGTAGGCGTCCAGATTCCGACCTTGTCCCCAGGGTCCTTCCTCTTGCCACCTTTCTTCCAGTGGAGGTGGGCATGCTTAGTCTGTCACGTGGCTCTCCATCCCCACTGAGAACTTGTGTGCTCACTGTGGCGGGT
>NW_026067969.1:2321744-2325956 GCF_014885135.2 Alexandromys fortis | reverse complement strand
GTATTTTTTTAAAGGCAGAACACTCTGTCTGCATGTATGCATGCAGGCCAGAAGAGGGCACTAGATCTTATTATAGATGGTTGTGAGTCTCCTTGTGGTTGTGGGAATTGAACTCAGGACCTCTGGAAGAACCTTTTTAATTTTTTGAGGTACTTGGGACTGAACTCAGGGCTTCATTGATGCTAGTCAGACATGCTGCCCCTGGAGTTCAGGATTTCTCTTAGAGACACGTGACTGAACTTGCTGAGTGTTGATGAAACTCCAGTTTCATCCAAAATTTTCAATATAAAGAGATTGTTACTTTTTTTTCTTTAACAGTGTTGTGATCAAACTCAGTTCCCAGTATAAAATTTTACATTTTTTTTGGATTTTTTTCTTTCTCTTTTTTTAAAATTTGTTTTAAGTGTCTGTTACATATGTGTCTTGATCCCATTCATTTCCCTGTCCCTTTGCATCTACCCTCTGTCCCTGCTCCACCCCCAAATAAAACAAAATTTAATAGAAAAAAAGGGGTTAGTAAGAGAAAAAATTTAAGATCTTATCATGGAAGCTGCAGTGTGACGCAATGAGTCACACAGTAAATCCCTTTGTCCAAATATCTTTACCAGCAAGTGTTCATCGCAAAGGGTCACTGGTCTGGTCTAAGGCTTCTGGTCTCTACTACACTGTTGATGCTGGGCCCTCACCGGGACTCTCATTTGATGTCCTGTTGTTGCCCTGTGTTGTGGATGTCCTGTAGCTTTGGGTTTGGGGGTCAGGCTCATTCTCGTGCTCCAGTAGGTCATAGACGGGGTGAATGTTGGGCCCCGCCAAGTCCTAACCCCAGTTCTGGGTCTGGGCTGCTTCAGGGTTGGTCTGCCAGTCAGCTCTTCCCCATCTTCACTACCAGGGAGAGCTTTCCAGCTTTGCCCCCCATAATTCACCTCCTGCAGCAATGAGCAAGATATGGGGGTGGCTGCTAGTTCTTCTGCTTCCACACCTGTGGGGTCAGCCCTCCCACACCTGCACCATTAGGACAGCTTTATTGCGTTGCTCAGGTAAGGTAGACGGGCTTCTGTGTACTGCCAGCTGATGAGGGGTAGGCACAGCCCTCCTACTCTTATGACCCCAGGGCCAGCTCCTCTACCTGTCTCAGGGCATCTCTCTTCCACCAGTGCTACCAATGTGCCTGATGAGTAACTGAGACAGCTCTCCTTTGCTGGTAGCATTGGGGCTGAGTCACTCTCCCCTCTGAGCACCAGGCAGACCTGCTGTGCTGCCTAGGTGAGGGCTAGGCAGGGCCTATTTCCTGAGTGCTGCAGCTGGTAAGGGGGAGGGTCAGCTCTGTAGGTGGTAAGGAGTGAGGGGTGATGAGGGCTATCTCTCACCTTCCCATACCACCACATGCCAAGTTAGTAGTGGGGACAGCTCTCCCATGCTTACAACTTTGAGGTTGTAGGAATCCTCAAGGATGACCCCAGCTATGACTCCTAGCAATAGTGGAGAGGGTGTCTGAACTGACTGTCTCTAGTAATGAGACTGGTGACTACCCTAATTGTCAGCAAACAACCGATGGAAGTAGATACAGAGATCCACAGCTAAACACTGGGCCAAGTTTCTGGACTCCAGTCGAAGAGAGGGAGGAGAAATTTTATGAGTGTGTGTGTGTGTGTGTGTGTGTGTGTGTGTGAAGATCATGATGGGGAAACCCACAGAGACAGCTGACTTGAGCTAGTGGGAGATCATGAACTCTAGACTGACAGCTGTGGAGCCTGCATGGGGCTGTACTAGGTTCTCTGAATGTGGGTGACAGTTGTGTTTCTTAGTCTTTTTGTGGGGACCTTGGCAGTGGGACCAAGATTTATCCCTGGTGCATGAACTGGCTTTTTGGAGCCTACTTTATACAGTGGGATACCATTCTCAGCCTTGATGAAGGGGAAAGGAGCTTGGTCCTGCCTCAACTTGATGTGCCCAGCTTTGTTGATTCCCCATGAGAAGCCTTACCTTCTCTGAGGTGGGGATAAGGGGAAGGTATGGGGGAGGGGGAGGAGGGGCAGGATGGGGAACCAGGATTGGTATGTAAAATGAATAAAAATAATAAAACAACAGCTTTGGGACTGGCTCATCCATACCTCTACCAACAAGGTTGGCTCTATTGTGTTACCCAGGTGAGGTGCAGGGCCTGCTCTCCCAAGTGTTGCAGCTGGTGTTACTTGTTTTTTTTATTGAGGCAGAATCTCTAGTAGCTCCAGCTAGTTTCAGCCTTATTATGTGGCCAAGGATGGTCTTGAACTTCTGATCCTCCTGCATAAACCTCTGCAGTGCTGGGAGTATAAGCATGCTACCACACTTAGTTTTGATGTTCTTAATTTTCTTAAAAATCTTGTTTATCTTATTCCAAAATGGTTTCTGGGCCCTGAAGTCTTTTGTGTCCTTGGCTAGTTTTCCATTTCTCACATTGTAAGGATCTTGTCTTTTTCTGCGACAGGATCCCTATGTATTTCTGACTGGCCTGGAATTTGCTACTAGACCTGGATGGCCTAGAACTCAGAGATCCACCCTCCTCTGCCTGTCACTGTACCTGGCCAGAAATTTGTTCCCTCTATTAAAAGTGGATAAGCCGCCAATAGTCAATATTCCAAAAACCTCTCCCATCCTGACACCCCATGTATGAGCTACTTGCCAAACCTTGGACACTCCTGAGACTTCTTATCACATCCTTCCTTTTTCCAGCAATTATGAACTAGCCAATCATATCACATTCTGAGGTCCATCTCCCACCAACGGGGTAAGGCACAGTCATGACCTGTGTTATGACAAAACAAGTGAACTTTCTATCTGGTGTGCTTGATCATTCTGTGTGGTAGAACATGCGGCTTTGATAGGTTGATTTCAATTCTTTGTGTCTTTGTGAGACACTGAGAATATTCTCCAACAAGATGCATACTAGGAGGGTAGTGTCTTCTCTTCTGTGGTTGGCAGATTTCCTGAATTCCGAGCATATTGTGAGGGATCTCCAAAATGATAAGCCAGAGGGAGCGGACAGAGTTCCTCGAGGCCAACAGAGTCATTTCACCTTGGAGATTTATGGTAGTTAAGAAAGGGAGTTGGGGATTGGTGTAGGAGTGGTTCAGATAAGGCTGGAAACTTCGAGGGCCCCCATAGCCTTCTGGGAGCTTCTCCGAGTCCTCTTCAGTACCCCTCTGTCTTCAGATATTTGGTGCTGGAAACAGAGTTGGGAGCCTTTAAGGGAATGGGTAAAGTAAGGTACAGATCTGAATATTAGCTTTTAGGAAGTCCAGTGCTTCTTTCTGTTAGGAGCTTCCTGGATGCCTTCCTTTTTCCTGTTTCTCCAAACTCCAGACAAGATCCCAGCTCCATTTTAAGAAGAATCAAAATGTCTCTACAAGATGCAATCAGGTGGGAATGCCCAAGGTCCCTTGTCAACTCCATTTGTCCTGTTCCTGAGATTCAGCTTGGATTTTTGTTGTGTCCTGCCTCCTTCCTTCATAGGTCCACACCAGAGAGGAAGATAACAAAACAAAGCAACAACAAAAGCTTAACATGCTGTTAATGGGAATCTAGGAGTATACAACTGTAATCATAGCACCCAGGGATGAGGACGTGGGACAGAGGAGGGTTAGTAGCTCAAGGTCACCCTCAGCTTCTTCTTATTTTAAATTGATATTTATTGAGCTCTACATTTTTCTCTGCTCCCCTCCCTGCCTCTCCCCTCCTCCCTTCAGCCCTTCCCCAAGGTCCCCATGCTCCCAATTTACTCAGGAGATCTTGTCTTTTCCTACTTCTACTTCCCATGTAGATTAGATCTATGTAAGTCTCTCTTAGTGTCCTCATTGTTGTCTAAGTTCTCTGGGATTGTGATTTGTAGGCTGGTTTTCTTTGCTTTATGTTTAAAAACCACCTATGAGTGAGTACGTGTGATAATTGTCTTTCTGTGTCTGGGTTACCTCACTCAAAATAATGTTTTCTAGCTCCAACCATTTTTCTGTATAAATTCAAGATATTATTTTTTCTGCTGTGTAGTACTCCATTGTGTAAATGTACCACATTTTCTTTAGTCATTCTTTGGTCGAGGGGCATTTAGGTTATTTCCAGGTTCTGGCTGTGACAAACAGTGCTGCTATGAACATAGTTGAGCACATGTCCTTGTGGTACGATTGAGCATCCTTTGGATATATACCCAAAAGTGGTATTGCTGGGTCTTGAGGAAGG